>NW_020837948.1:41007755-41126938 GCF_003676395.1 Aethalodelphis obliquidens | reverse complement strand
ATATATATATATATATATATATATATATATATATATATAGTTTCAAAATAAACAAATCCACTAACAAATATTAAATGTAGATTTATTACTTTCTAAAAAATGGAATAAAATCTATAGGAAAGTAGAAATTTTCTGCTGACCTTGCATCCTCTTCTAGTGTTTTGACAGGTACCTTAAAGGCAGAAAAGTTTGAATGCTCAGATATCTTTATTTTTTGTAGCTTTCACTGCTCTATTCAGTGCTTCTTGAAGTTTAGAGCGAATAATTTACAGAGCACCTGGTTTAACATTTTAAAATGTATACTACATAAGCAAATTAAGGAATTTCCAAAGGTAATTTTAATTATACCAGATTTTCCACTTTTGCTGTTTGAGAATTCAACACCTAGCTAAGAGATGACTTCACTGGACTTATATTTATTGGCTTTTTAAAGCCTGAATAATATTCCATTTTGTGTATATGTATGTGTATGTATGTGTGTGTGTGTGTGTGTGTGTGTGTGTATTTACAGATCACATTTTCTTTATCCATTCCTCTATGACAGGCATTTAGGTTATTTCCATATCTTGGCTATTGTGAATAATGCTGTAATAAATGTGGGAGTGCAGATATATCTCCAAGAAACTGATTTCATTTCTTTTGGATGTACAGCACCTTCCCCATCTTGTTCTCTATGTATTCCTATCCAGCCTTCAAGGACCATTTAATTAGCACTTTATATATTTCTTGTCCATTATCACATTATATCTCAAAATGTCATATATTCCAGTTTAGATTGTAAACTTTTAACAACAGGGAATAGGGTGTTTAAGCATCCAATTGAACACAAAATGTGATGGAGACTATGAGGATAGACAATGTCTTTGCGGGCATGTGTGTCTAGCTGAGTAGACACACACATGGGGGTCTATAACAAAGTTGGCTACTCCATGGGCACTTTTTTCTCTCTCCTCTCCTGTGCCCGTGTATGGCATCTAATCTGTTTTGGCACCTTCTATCAAAAAAAAAACCATTCTCAATACAGTGCTTTAGGCTGACATTAACAATTGATCAAAATTGCACTTAAAATGAAACCCTGTCCACTCGAGAGCTATCCTTAAAGACAGACTGTGTGTGATATAATGGAGTTATTAAGTCATTCATGAAAGAAGACCAATTATTGTGGGAAAAGAATTAGAGGTGGCTTCACAGAGATGACAATAGAGAAGTCTGAAAACAGGAGTAGGACTTTGACAAGTAAAGATTTGGAAGAAGGGAGGAGGAGAAAATCAACACAAGCCCAACGGTGAGTAGTCACAAGAGGGTGTGTCATTGGATTGTGTGAGAAATAAGGTGGAAAGGAAGACTGATATTCAGTCATGCCAGCCTGAGAAGAGTTTCAACCTATGGGCAACAGGAAACCATCACGGGCTCTTGAAGAGAGAAGCAGTATGGCCAGGACTCATTTAACAAACATTTATCCCCTACCTTTCATGTTTCCTGTTCTGGACTAAGTGATTAGATTTCAGAAAGGAGGAAATTCGGCCTTTTATCTCTGTAGGATGGATGAGAGTAGAGAAATCCTGTGGATACAGGAATTATTTAAAAGGTTTTACGACAGTCCAGTTTAAGTCACAAGGGCCTGATCTGGTCAGTGGAAATGGAAATAAAAGATGAATTTGAGACATTGAGGAGAGTCAATCAACTGAATTGTCAATTGTCAAGATGTAGGGGATATGGGAAAGGGATGGATGAGTCACACAGAAGTTTGAGCTGAGCTCCTGGGAGATTGGTATTGTCAGCAGCAGAGAGCAGAAAAGAGAGGAGGAGCAAGTTCCAGGCCACCCCTGTGTCAACCTCAAGGATACCCCCAACTCCAGCAAAAAAGAAAGTCAAGAACTTAAACAGATCTAGAGATACATCTCCCCTCAGGCTCAGTGAAATGTTTCCAAGAAGAAAATTGGATTATGGAGGGATACTAGAAATATAATTTTTATGGGTATAAAGTCTCTTTTTCAAATGTTTATTAAGTTCTCAAATGTAAGGATGTATTAGGAAAGATGTGTCTGAAGTACCAGGCACTCAACACAGCTCTAAAACAGACTTTGTCATTTAAAATATTTTTTATGTTTTCTCAGATTTAACATTTATTTAGTGACTATTATAGGAAATTCAAATACTCTTCCCCTCGCTAAACTGCCATGTCCCACATTTAGATGGGTGCTGCTATTTTTTTAACCACTTTACTGAGGTATGATTGATATGTAAAAAGCTGTACGTACGTAACTTATACAACTCCATGAGTTTGGGAATAAGTATACACCTGTGAAACCATCACCACCATCAAGGCCACAAATGCATCCAACCCCTTCCAAAGTTTCTTCCCACGCCCTTTACATCATTTGTGTGTGTGTGTGTGTGCGCGCACGCATGCGCATGTGGTGAGAATACTTAACATGAGATCTACTCTCTTAGAAAATTTTAAGTATGCAATACAGATTTTTTAGCTATAGGCACTATGCTATATAGTGGATCTCAGAACTTATTCATCCTGCGTAACTGAAATTTTGTACACTTTGACCGTTACCTTCCCATTTTCTCCTCTCCTCACAGCCCCTGGAAACCACCATGCTACTCCCTGCTTCTATGAGTTTTACTATTTTAGATTCTATATGTAAGTGAAATCATACAGCATTTGTCTTTCTGTGACTGGCTTATTTCACTTGGCATAATGGTCTCCAGGTCCATTCATGTTGTTGCAAATGGCAGATTTTCCTTCTCTCTTAAGGTTGAATAATATTCCATTGTATGTATACACCAAATATTCTTTATCCATTCATCCGCCAATGGACATATAGGTTGTTTTCATATCTTGGATATTGTGAATAATACTGCAATAAACGTGGGAGTGCAGGTATCTCTTTGAGATCCTGATTTAAATTCCTTTGTATAAGTACCTAGGAGTGGGATTGTCGAATCACATAGAACCATAAAAGACCCTGAATAGCCAAAGCAATCTTAAGAAAAACAGAGATGGAGGCATCACACGTTCTGATTTCAAACTATACTACAAAGCTATAGTGATTGAAGCAGTATGATACTGGTATAAAAAGAGACAGATAGATCAATGGAACAGAATAAAAAGCCCAGAAATAAACCCACAGATATACAGTCAACTAATCTTCTATAAGGGCATCAAGAATATAAAGTAGGAAGGGCTTCCCTGGTGGCGCAGTGGTTGAGGGTCCGCCTGCTGATGCAAGGGACACAGGTTCGTGCCCCGGTCTGGGAAGATCCCACATGCTGCGGAGCAGCTGGGCTCGTGAGTCATGGCCACTGAGCCTGTGCGTCCGGAGCCTGTGCTCTGCAACGGGAGAGGCCACAACAGTGAGAGGCCCACATACCGCCCCAAAAAAAAATATATATATATAAAGGACAGCACCTTTAATAAATGGTATTGGTAAATATGTATATCCACATACAGAAGAATGAAATTAAACTCTATTTTACATCATATACAAAAATCAACTCAAAATGGATTAAGGATTTAAATGCAAGACCTGAAGTTGTAAATCTTCAAGAAGAAAACACAGGAAAAATGCTTCTTGACAGTGGTCTTGGTAATAAATTTTTGGATATGACACCAAAAGCACAGGCAATAAAAGCAGGAATAGACAAGTGGGACTACATCAAATTAAAAAGATTCTGCCTAGCAAAGGAAACAATCAACAAAATGAAAAGACAACCTATGGAATGAGAGAAAATATTTGTAAACCATGTACCTGGTAAGGGGTTAATACGTAAAATATAAGGAACTCATACAATTCAACAGCAAAAAAGCAAACTGATTAAAAAATGGGCAAAGGACCTGAATAGACATTTCTCCAAAGAAGAAATATGAATGGCCAATAGGAACATGAAAAGGTGTTCAACATCACTAATCATCAGGGAACTGAAAACCAAAACCGTGCCTGTTAGAATGGCTACTATGAAAAAAATTAAAAACAAATGCTGGTGAGGACAGAGAGACGAGGGAACCCCTGTATACTTTTGGTGGGAATGTAAAAGAAAGAAGCTCAAATTTTTAAATTAGGAGCTCTAGGCACAGTTAGAGGTTTAGGGAGGTTTCTATGACAATGCTCAATTAAGTTTGGGGACTGCTGAAGCCAAAAAGCAGATGCAATATTTGAAACTGAAAATGATAACATAAGTGAAATTTGCAGCCTTATCAGGTCACTTGTAGGAAAGTCAGAACAAGACTGTGGAAGAGAGGGACCATGAGAATGTGAAAGGAAGCATTCAGAAGGATTATAATGACCAGAGCACCCACATGTTCTACTCCAATAAGCCACCATTTTTACAGAAACCCTTCTTCTAATGTTCCTGGCTTGCTTGAACTAGAACAGTTACCATGCATGTGATGTCAAATTTCCTCATACCAAACCCTTCTTTCCCTCATTTTATATAGCCTAGCGGTCCTCAACCTTGAGGTCTTTGGCTAGGCACCCAGGAACTTTGGGGGTGGGGCCCAGATATTAGTATTTTTTTCTGACAAATCCTCAGATGGTTTCAACATGCACACTAGCTTGACCCATTGTGCCAATTATGAAAGCACATCTTTCAGAAAGTTTATACACAATGAATTTCCAGACTTTAAAAATTTATATCATGAAACACCTGGGGAATATCTATGGGAATCAATATGATGGTCCCTGTGACTTTGAGTTCTGCTGCTTAGGAGGCTTTTTTACCTAAGTAAAGAAAGCTTCCACCAGACGATATAACGGTGCTGACGAATTCAAGGTTGGCCTGGCCTCTTTAAGATTTTCATTCAGGGAAAAAGGGGTTACTGGGTTACCTGGGGTGGTTGACCCTTATTATCAATAGGAAGTAGCTATTGTAGCAGTGTACAGAAAAGGAGAACTAAGTCTGCATTCGAGGAGGTTTTCTTGGGTGTTCCTAGTATTGCCGTGCCCAGGGGAAGGTAGACTGGTTAAGTTGTTTCACATGCTCAGGCCACGCTCAGTGCAGCTCTAAGTCTATCAACAAAATCCACTTCATGAAAGTGGAAAACTTCATGAAATCTTTGACATTTTTAACTTTTAAAATTTAACAACCTCAGTAGGGATATCAAGAGGTATCCTTAAGGATTTCTACTTAGTTATTACCACTTTCTACTGTGGAAAAAGGGACTTCAAAATGGAGTCGGGGGCTTCCCTGGTGGCGCTGTGGTTGAGAGTCTGCCTGCCGATGCAGGGGACACGGGTTCGTGCCCCGGTCCGAGAAGATCCCACATGCCGTGGAGCGGCTGGGCCCGTGAGCCATGGTCGCTGAGCCTGCGCGTCCGGAGCCTGTGCTCCGCAACGGGAGAGGCCACAACATTGTGAGGCCCGAGTACCTCAAAAAAAAAAAAAATGGAGTCGGTATTGCTAAGAGAGCTATTTAAAATGGAGCCTCGAGGCCATCAAGGAAGCAGGGTCGTGCACGTCCTCACTGGGTAGAACCATAAACTTTTGAACTGGGCCAAACCACAAATATTCTAAGGACACTGCAAGAAAACCTGCAACTTGTCACAGTACCAGACTTCCACCTTTCTCTAGTGATAGCCTTTAGCAACCAAATATGTATACATAAGAATAGCTTCAGTCTACCAGCAACCAATCATTATGCTTTTGAAACAACTTTTGCAACCTTTGCAATTTTTGCAAACCTAAAGTTTGCCTTTATAAAACCCTGCCTTTTCTCTCCTCCTTGGAACACGTTTTTGACTCCTACTCGAATATGTGTCTCCCAAATTACAATTCTAAGATCCCAAATAAAGCCTTTATTTCTTTGCAGCTCTGCTGTGATGAATTTTGTTCAATGCTACTTAGTCATCTCTCCTAGTTTCTGTGACGTTAGAAATATTTGCACAGTGAAACTGCCATCAAGTGGAAATAAAACGTTTTTAAAACTCAACTTTCAAAAAACAGAACTCAAAAGTCACTGGGATATTCGAAGTTCAACGAAGCTCAAGGATTCACTTGTCAAGGGAACATTATAATTAGTTAGAGGTCAACTGAGTAAATGACTTCAAAAACTAAAACCACACAAAATAGGAAAATCTATGGTGACCAATGGGCATCCCCCACTAGATATGCTGGTCATAGTGCCTGTCTAATCCACAGCCCCATCTAAAAGGACTGCTTATGCTTGAGTCTATGTAAACTTAACTTCCTTGCCCCTTGTTCACAGCTGATTATTCCAGAGCTGGGTACCTGAACTAGAGGCAGATGATGAATAGGCTGGTCAGTGATAAGCTGTTAGTCAGCAAAACTGTTATTAGGCAAAGGTTGTTTGGACCAAGTTCAGAGAGAAGAAGAAGTTGAAAGTGCCTGCTAAGGCCAAATGGTAATAATAGACAGACTGGAGAGGCCATAATGGCCCACGGATAACCCCAAATCAGAAAACAGCTGCTATAATTATAATTAAGTATGGGGTGTGTATGTATGTATGTGTGTGTGTGTGTGTGTGTGTATATATATATACATATATATATATATATATATATATATATATAGTAGAGGGTAGAGTAGAACTTTGTAGTAGGACATATAGACAGATCAACTGACCAAAGCAGAGTATGATAAACAGCTGGGCAGGAGAGTAAAGATCCGTGAACTCCCACTGCTGAAGGCCCGGAGCAGCTGGGAACAGAGGGCAGGCTGCTCTGGGCTCTGTGCTCTTGGAGCTCTATCTGACCCCCCATTACCTTCTCACCTCCTTTGGTGAAAGACAGTTGAAGTGAGTCCTTGGCTCTGACAACAGAATAGAGTGACAAAAAAGAGCAACAAGAATGAGCAAAAGGAGCACAGAAACAAGAAAGCAGCCAGGTGACACCGGATGTCCATGAACTGCCAGAGAACCGTGCTACTGGGGAAAGTGAGCTGCAGAGAAAGGATGCAGACAGACAGAAATTGTCCCATGCCTTCAACTACTTCCTCCCCAGTAATGTGCAGTGATCATGGATGTTCACACACAGATGCCCCTGCAGTGCAGGGGGCCCAGACAGAGGTCCAACTGCAGGCCATCGCTCCTCAGTTACTAAGTGAGGAAAACTTTGTATTTTTATGACTAGTTTCAACAAGAACTGGGGAAAAGGCTTAGGTTAAGGTTACCATATAATTTAGCATTTCAACTGGGATACTTTAGAGACTGAAAGGGAGTGCTATTGACAATTATACGGTGTAAAGAGGCATAAACAAAACTGTCCCAGGTAAACTGCTATACGTGGTTATATGTTAGTGTTATGCACGTACTTAATATGTTAGCGTTCAGGCAACCAGAAAGATAAACTAAGCGGAAAGGCTGATCCTCTGGTCATATCAAAGCTTTACTACAGTTTGCTTTTGAACTGAACTGCAACCCTGGGTTTAATTCTGGGACTTTGATTTTGCAATAGCCCAAACCAAACAAAATGGATCTATAAATTCTCAGGGCCTACTAAATGGCAATGTTTAACTGCTGCTGAAAAAGTATAAAATTCAGTACTCCCCAAATATCTTTTCTGGGATTCCCACAACACTGATTACTCACCCTGGGCTTGTCCGCTAAACTGCTTCTCTGCAGCATAACTTTATTATCACTGAGAGCCTTCCCACCTACACATACGGTATATAAAATAACCTGAACCAAAGGGAAGCAGATAAAAAATTCTCTTTTCCCAACCCTTTTGTACATGGACCACGCCCTTTTGTAATTAGACGCGATAACCAAGCCTTGTGTTACAAGAAGCAAATTCTGATGATGAAAGGGCAGGCTTGATATCAACTATTTAATTTCAGCCAAAAATACTTATCCCCTCTGCACTTTTCTCTTCTCATTCTTAAAATGTAATAAAATACCTTACAAAGGACTGTTTTGATTATGAGATGAAATATGTAAAAATGCTTTGTAAATGTAAGAAATTATTTAAATATAAGTAGTTATTTGAGGGCGGGTGATGAGAAGAGCTATTATGAAATAGAGGAAAGATTACAGGAGTCAAAACACAAAGATCTGTATACAAGACCTAGTTATATTAAGTTGCTCTGAGCCTATGAGCCTAATTTTCTTCTTAAAAAAAAAAAAGACACTTGTGAAAATTAAAAGAAATCATGTAATTTAAAGTGCTTTGTAAAGAGTCCAGTGATTTACAAATGCAAAGTAGCTTCTTCCTGATTTTTTCAAATAATAATATATATTATGTATATATTACTACTGCTAGTGTTTATTAATGGTTAATTAGAGATTAGGAAGTAGATCATGCTTGGGTTGACTCTTCCATTTTCAGTACTATTATATTACTTAGTGATTATTATCTTTACCATTTCACCAGAATAATATTTGTGAGACCTGAGAGCATGACAGATTTTATTTGTATTAACTCTTCTGACCTTTTGTCTTTCGGTGAGTTCCCCAGCATGCTCTTTCTTCCCCAAAGAAAACCAAACTGCATTAAAAAATGCAGAGCTACCTGCAAAGAACCCAACCTCGAGAAGAAAAGACTTGTCAGAAAAAGGCATAATATACTAACTTGTTTATTGATGTTATCCTCCTTGCCATGAATACTTCTACCAATAAATGTTTAAACAGATTAAGCTAGTTCTATTATTTCCAAAATTGGGGCATATGCAGAGGAAGACATTTGCTCTTAGAGGATTTGAATTTTTGAGATTCCAACAATCTCAGAGAGAGAATCTTGTGTAACAGATGTTAGATTGATGCTAAACATTTGGGATATTGCTGAAAAATACTTCTAGTGTTTTTACGCATTCACACAGATCCAAAGCCTCACCAGCTTTTGTGATGAACAAAGAAACCTTCTTATTAGACTTAAATGCATATATCTACTTTTTTTGGAATAATTCTATAATCTTTACTTTTTTCTGTGAATACAAGTACTTGTCATTTGGGTTTCTTTTTCACAACTCTATTATTTATTTCAAAGGAAAGCCAGGAAAAACCAAAGAATCGAAGTAAGATTTTAGTGTTTCTATCAGATATCAAGTTTGTGTGAATGTCCTATCACTCCTTCCAGTAAAATTATACAGGTATCTTTAAAAAGAACATGAAACAGCCATAGATAACATGACCTCTACTACTCCTTTTATTCTAACACTTGGTTTTCTTGGGAGGAAAACCATGAAAACCATGAAAAAGAAATTAGCAAATTTTAGTAATTAATCTCCACCCCCCCCAGAGTACCCCAAACACCCAAAGCTCACCTCATCTTCATTCAGCATTTCACTCATTCACTCACTCAGTTACTACTTTTCAGTCCTCTACTGGTTGCCCAGCACAGAATCAATGTTATGGAGAACAAAGAAAGATGTTTGAACACATTCTTTTCCTTCAAAGACCATCATGGAGACAGTTTTGCACATAAAGTTTAAACGCCAGCATGGAAAAACAGGACAAGAGGTGTTTCATGGCAGTAAATGAGAAGTTCTCTCTTTCTCCAACCTGCTGCTTCTCCTCTTTGCTCTGGATGTGGGTTTGAGGCATCATTATGGAATGCCCATCCACCTAAGCTAGAAACTTAGCACCAACTGTACCTGGACGCAAGCGTGCAATGGTGAAGTTCTATCAGTTATATTTTGAACATGTTTCTTTGGTCAGCTTTTTCTACCACTCCAGTCTACCCCATAATTCTCTTCTGCATCTCAACTGCCATAACCTCCTGCCTGCTCTCAGGCTCTGACCTCTTCTGTTCACTAAGTCACTTAAAATGGAGGACCATTTTTAATCACATGGGCAAATGCTTAGGAAAAAACAGTGAGGTGAAAAGTATAATGCAAAACCGCATACAGAATGAAATTAACTAGGTTAAATATCCCTATGCACTGAAAAAAAGGGAAGGAAATATAACAACACGTAAACAGGGGTTATTCTATGCACGATGAGATTAAAGGTAGTTGTTCTTTCCTCTTATTTTTCAGAAGTTTTCAAATTTTCTACACATGTATAGTATGTATTGTTCTAATAATTTCAAGACTTGAAAATAAAAATAATACTATTCTCTGCTGCTTCTACCCTTTGATAACAGTGTTAAGGATTCTACGGAATGGAGTTTTATAAATTGCTTTGATTTAATAAACGCCTTCACACTGGGCAAAGCATATCAATGTACCACTCTCATTGACATATGAGCTTAATATGAAACTCATGCATATTTTATTCCTTTAAACAATCTCATGGCCACAGGTGCACAGCTGTGGCTGAAGCAGGATCTCATACACTCAGTTGTGCAAATATCAAGTGATTCCTCACAGGTATAACCGAAGCACAAACATGGAACTGCCACGGAGCCTGGCACAAAGTAGCCTTCAGTGAAAGTTGTGATGTTATTTAATTATTTACTGTATTTGAAAACCCTGGCAGAAGAAGAGTTTTCAAGCAACAAAATAAATCACATAGTATTGGATTATACTCAAGGTATAAAATAAATAACCATGATTCCATACTGATATAAGTAAATGATTTGAATACATAAATAGATAAATAAATGGGGAGAAAGAGCTAAGTCTATGGTGCAGAAGAATTTAAAATAATTCACGTAGATACTGCTCCTCAGGGATGTCAGTCACCAACTCTGAAGTGTGGGCCACACATAGTGACCTCCTTCCGAAGAGTACGGTGTGGGGAAACCTGGCCAACACTACCTCAACCAGGTGATCAAGGTTAAAATCAGTGCTGATAAGTCATATTGATAGTATGCTCCCTTGATTTGCTTTGTGATGAGAATGGTACTTTACCTCTGTGGCCTTCCTTCCAAAACACATAACCTCTGTCTAGCCATGAAAAAACATCAGAAAAACTCAAATTGAAGGACATCTATAAAATATCTGACCCACACTACTCAAAACCGTGAAGGCCATCACAACAAGGAAAGTCTGAGAAACTGTCGCAGCCATGAGGAGCCTTAGGAGACATGAAAGTTAAATAAAATGTGGTATCCTGGATGCGAGTCTGGAACAAAAAAAAGGATCTTAAGTGAGAACTAAAGATTTGAATAAAGGATGGACTTTAGTTAATATTAATGTATCAACATTGGTTCATTCGTTGTGACAAATGTACCATAAGAATGTAAGATGTTAACAATAGGGGAAATTGAGTGTGAGGTATATGAAAATTCTATCTTTGTAACTTTTTTGTAAACCTAAAAATACTCTAAAATAATGAGCTTAATTTTAAAAAGCTTCTGTAGGGCTAATTCTTTTGTGTAGATAACCTAGCGTTTGGTAGGGGCAACCGTTCTAATTTGGTCTTTGCTCAGTAAGTATAATGATACACTTCATAGAAGGCATGTTAGTGATTGATTAACCTAACCCATCTCACCATCCCCTTACCCTTCTCTCATTTCACAGATAAGAAAAATGAGGGTGACGTATTTAAGGGATACAGTTACACAATAATTAGGCTTAATAAAAATAATTTTCTAGTACAGCTACTGTAAACATTTTAACTGCAGGTAACCGAGAAGGATGAGCCCAGTGACCACACATTAGGCTCTAAGTCATAAGACTTTGGTTTTACGTCCTACTCATCCATAAAAGTAACTTCATTACTTCTGGCAAATAACTTATTCTCTTTGACCCTCAATTCCTCATCTGTAGAAAGAGGAGGTTGATCTATATATTACTTCCAAATTTCCTTCTTGCTTTCAAAATAGAGCAGATTCCAGTCAGATTTTTTTTTTTTTTAATTTTGGCTCCATCACTCAATAGCTTTTTGCCCATGAATTGGAATGTTCTTGCTTGAGTATGATTTTGTGAGAACAGTATGTCATTCTCAATTATTCTTACCTACAGTTGGTGAGAGGGCTGTGGGCTGAGGCATGAATAATAAAAAAAGACAAGAAATCAAAAACACATTTCTCTTTCCTTTTGTAGTATGCTTTTAAACTTGTTCATGAGGTTGAAAATTCTAGTGTCACACTGCAGAAGGAGCATTAATTTACTCAGTACACAAGTCTGTCATAAAGAAGGGTTTTCCATACATAAATAAAATCTATTGGATTAAAAAATGTTAGAGCAGGATCTGCTATGGATAAATTGTAGATCCTAGAAATCATCACGAGGTGACTATAATAGCTAAGTAAATACAATGAAAATAAATTCTGAGCTTCAATTATTCAATTAACTGATATTCTTCAAGTGTTCCAATTGCTAGAGCAAAGCATGCGACAGCTTAAGTTTTCTCAGTACTACTTGCAAAAAAGTAATAAACTGCCAAAATTTGAGCTCTATCATATGAGTAGATAATAATCATTAGGTGTCATTTCTAATTTTTAAAAACTTCCTCATAGCTTAGCATTAAACCAATAATCTAAAATGGCCAAATGTTTCTCAGTAATGGGCATTCAAGGTTGGGAAGCTTTGACTTATTATAGAACCATATAGTATTTGTCTTGGCAAGAGAGTTATGTGTTTTTTGCTTTGTTTTGTTTTCCTGAAATTACACTGCTTCTAATAGCAATTTTAACAAGTTGGGGGGTGGTTAAGTGTTCCCTGTGCCCACCCAGGGACACAGATAACTTCCTGCCTGGGCAGTGACAGCCCTTTCCGTGGTGCCTGGATAACAGTGATCACAGTGTGACAGGTGTTGATCACCTTTCAGGTAGGTATTTCTACCTATCTCCTTCCTAACAGCCCTCAATTTCCTCTTAATAATCAGTGTGGTTGTGGGCAGCTGACTTGCTCCTCAGCTCAGGGGTGGAGAACATCTCAAAGGTTAGGCCAGTCCAACCCCGTGACTACAATGACTGGCTCAGGGTTGGGAATGTGACCTAGCTCTTCCAATCAGGGTAAATCTTTGGTCTTGGGTAAGAACACTGGAACAAATAGGCTCAATTATTCCTCCTGGATGAGAATGAGGAAACATATAGACAGCTGTGGGAGCACTGGCAGCCGTCTTGGGTTCATGAGGGGAATTAAACTGGCATAAAGCTAATAATGGGGAAGGCTGGATGGAGAGACAGAAATACACTAGATTCTTGATTGAACCACGAAGTTAACCTCTAGATTTTCCAGATTTTGAGTTGTGTTTTTTAAGTGCACCAAAGAGTATCACAACTGATGAAACAGCTAACAATGATGGAGCACAAACACTGTCTCATTTATTTTGCACAAAAACCTAAGAAATAATTACTCTTTTAATCTTAGTAACACAGATGTAGAAACTAAGGATTAGAGAGGCTGAATGACTTGCTTCAACTAGGAAAAAGTAGAAGTAGATTCAAACTGTTCAGTCTAGTGCCAAAAGTCCACGCTCTTAACCACAACACTAATGCTTTACTCCCAGATTAAAAAAAAAAAAAATCAGAAAGTGAACTAGACATCTGAAACTCCAAGTCAGTTTTAACTTCTTGGACCCTAATTACATAATTTTCCTTAGCTAAAAGTTCACACCAAAAGGAAAGGGTTGGTCATGGTTAAGGAAGAAGTAATTTAAATTTCTAATAGCAAGGATTTCTAAATCACAGGCTCAGAATCTTTCTTATGGAAAAGATATTTTTCCCTCCCTTCTATTATCAATATTTACTTTAAGTAATTTGTAGGGCTTTTTTTTTTTTTTTGGTTTCTAATTAAGTCTCTGGTGTCATTAACTAAACTAAGTAGTTGGATACTATTTGGGGATAAAGGCCTTATTCAATGTATATAAAAATCAGAAGTTTATAACTAGGAAATGGAACACAATCATACATACTGCCTTTATATTAGTTCATGTAGTAAAGAAATAATATATAACTTTCTCCATCCAAAAGTACAGAAAAAATCTTTCCTAAGGAAGTAGAATATATAATTTAAATTGTAAAATTATTTTTTGATTTTAATGATTAAAATGCACCCCTTCATTTTACAGAAAAATGCTGTTCAGTTTTTTAAGCTCTTTTACATCTTCACACCTTTGGCTAAATGTGTCCCCTGTTTCTAGCTGTTAGTTGAAAAGACAGAACTCTCCACCTATGAGCTCAGTGTCTCACTTTCTACAGAAGTTCCCATTCCAATTGCCAAAGTCTGAAGACCGAAGCTCTTATCTTGGGTTCTGAATCTCACTGCCTCATCAACGAAGATATTAGACGAGCTATTTGTTGGTTCAGTGCAATACTTTGAGAAGTTCCTAGTTATCAATAATTACAATAGCCAAACATATTTTCACAGGCGGTGGCCTGTTGTTCCAATGCCATTCAGGAAGAGTTTGTTTATACAACCAAATCAAAGAGGTATTAAGCCTATTTACTGAGCCAATAAATGCATGAACTCACTGTGTCAGGTATGCCCCATACAAAGGATGCCCTTCTCAATATTGCCTTCTTCCCTCCTCCAAAAATCCTGTGCACAAGTCTGCCCCCCACAGATCCACTCACAAGTCAGCCCCTACTAAGCGGTACTTCTCACTAATCGCACTGCTCTCCTCCAGCCCAGCCAGCAAGGTCCCCGCGTTCTTGAGGCCCATGTGTCCCCTTTCCCATCTCTACCCTGACTCCCAATTCCATGATTAAACCATTCCCATCAAGCCCTTTTCCTTCATTTTTCTTCTGCAGTTGTGGAGAGACAAATTAAGCAAAAAATTGTTGCAGATTCTGGGTGGGGAATCATGAATGCTCATACCTTCCACATTGTCTGTGATACAAATTTTAAAACATTTACCACTCAGATCAAAACAGGCACCTCCTTGTTTTGTTTTCACACCTTTAATTACTAGGGAGACTGCCTTTCATGTCTATTAGCCATTTGTATTTTTTGTGACCTGCCTGTGAATATCCTCGACTCATTTTTATTTCATATTGAGCTCTTTTAAATTGGTTAGCATGTACTCTTCGTAAATTAAGGAGATTAGTAAGAGCTGCCTTTTAAAGGACATGGCTTGGGCGGATGGAGCCAGGAAGCAGGGAGCAAACCTTCAGGGTGACTCTCACCCATTCTAGCTCTGCCTGTTAAACACTGGACACTCAAAGGCTTCCAACAGAATGTCTTTCTGTCAGAAGCTATTTGCTAGATTCTCCCTGGGCAATACAACGGAATTTAGCATTCCTAGGGAGAAAAATGTAATGGAGGAGCATGGATTTCCTATCCTTCTCTGCACGTATGTGGGATGTGTCTGTGTCCCAGAGGGAGGTCAGTACCTGTCCGAGGACTCTGTTATCAATGGTGGGGGTCATATCCCAGAGTGAGGTTCTGCCCAGAGGGAGGCTCAGAACTGAAGTCCAGGTGAGAGAGAAAGGGACTCTAGGGTGAGAAGAATAAAAGCAATGACATGAATTTCTTTCCACTTGTAGAATCCAGCTGGCCTTCTGCTCTGTGCAGCCACAGGAAAAAGTCAGGATACATGGCCTGGCTAGTTCTGCCTTTCCAGCTGGTAGCAGAGGAAGAACAGCTCTGCTTGGGAGAACAGAGAGCACACTTTAAATGCTGGTGTGCCCCATCCTGGGTGCATTCAGCCTTCTTCACGTTTACGTCACTCTCCCTCCCTGGGTGAATACACCAATTCCCAAAGCTTTAGGTAACACCCATGCCCTGGGGCTCAGACTCTCCTGAGTTTCAGGCCCACATAGCCAACCACTTACTTGACATTTCCACTTGTATGCCTCATAGGCAGTTCAAACTTAACATCTCCAAATCTCATCTCTTGACTGTCCCACTTTGGCCCCATCTGTCAACTCAGGCAATGTGTTCACCATCCATTTGGTTGCTCAGAATCATCCTTTGCTCTCTTTTCTCTTCAACCGTCTCATTAGACCCATCTGTTAAGTACACTTCCAAGACTGGATTCTGGATTCTGGATTCTGTCCAGATTCTGTCCATGCCTGGATTCTGTCCTCTTTTTTCCAAACCCATCACCACTCCCCACCATCTCGAACCGCAAGTAGCCCAGTGGCCTTCTACCGATGTTCCTCTTTCCACTCATGCCTCTCATCATCAAAGTGATCATCAAACATAAACATGATCATGTCACTCTTCTGCCTTAAACTTTTCAGTGGACTCCCATTCACTGAGGACTGACTCATCGTGGCTTACAAGGCCTTGTGGTCTTCACCACCAACCTCTCTAATCTCATCTCCAGCCACTACTATTCCCCCCTTCACCACATGTTAGCCATGCTGGCCCTGTGTGCCTTTCTTGAGTGTGCTAAGCTCTTGACCACTAGGGGTGATACACAAGCTGTCACTTTTGCTTGGAACTTTCTTCCCCAGGCTAATTATTTGCATGAAACACTCCTTCTCATCCTGGAGGTGGTAGCTCATGTCACCTCCTCAGAGAAGCCTTCCTTGACCACTCATTGAAGAAGTTCTCCATCTGTGATTCTTTAACACAGTAACCTGTTTTGTTGTTGTTGTTGTTTTTTAAATATAACACCATAACTTGGAAATATTTTGTGAGGTGACCTGATTTTGGTGGATTTTTCTGTCTGTGCGGAATACCCTCATAACTCCTGCTTTTAGCATAGCACTTGGCACAAAGGCACTCAATAAACAGTTTCTGTTTGAATGAATGAAGAATAGTTCGTACACTCAGTGAAAGTTACAGGGCTAGCCCTCAGGAAGAGCAGAATACAGTTTTAGGAGGCAACCGAGGCCTCGGCATTTGGCGAAGTATCTCAGGAGTTAGTAAAGTGAGGCTAGAGTCATGTGTCAACCAGCATCAACAGTGAAAGGGGTTTGTGGACAGTGGCTGTTTGTGAGCCAAAGAGATTCAAAGGTGGCTTCATCATTGAATATGGAATTTGTATCTAATATGCAAACACATACCTAACATCTAAAATATGGTTACACGGTAATTTTTGATACTTAAAAGTTTTCAAAATAATCCCATGATAAGAGTGCTCATTCTGTATTTTAGAAACAGTATAATATAGTGGTTAAGAATAGAACTCTGTGACCTGACTGCTTGAGGATGAATCCTGGCTCTGACATTTTCTAGCTGTGGAACCCTGAGCAAGTGGCTTAACCTCTTGTACCTCAGTTTTCCTTTCTGTGAAATGGAGGTCATGCCTCATCAGGTGTGAGATTTTGATGAGTTAAAAATTGTACAGTGCTTATAGTAGTGTCAGGGACATAGTAAGCCCTATACAAATGTTAGCTTTTAGTGTTGTACTTCTAGAAATAGCAGGAAAGGTTGTATTTGGAGAGGATGAACTCTGAAAACATGTCTCCCAGCAATACAGTATTCCATGGATCCAACCGCATGAGGCAATTCATGAAAATTTGTACATATTGAGGTGCTGTAATTATATATGCTGTTATTACTTTGAAAAGAATTTGTTTGAAAGGCTAATTAGCCATGCATGCAATTCTTTCAAAGATGCACAGACACCTTGAACAAAGCTGTGGTCAACTAAACAAATGTGAAATCTCTATCAGCTCTGACAGCTAATCTCATGATTTGACCGCCCTTCAATACCTCTAGAGATAGAGCTCTTAGAAATAAATGTTCCTATTAATTTTTATCTTGGATGTTACTTCATTATGCTAATAGGCTCCCTATTGATCAACTCTATTCTTCACTTTTCTCAAGCCTCAGGAAGAAATGTTAAAATATTCGAGGACTAAAGAATAAATGAACATGAGCAGAAGTATAAATACGATCTCACCACTTTCAACTTAAAATGTCAATTATGAGTGTTCTAAGGGATAATCAGGAGTTCACCAGACAGGGTCACATCCTAGGAAAAGCCATCCCCGCCAACCCCGCCATTACCATCTCTCTCCCACTACCTCCTCTCCCTGCAGCCAGTTACCCTCCGCTCTGTGCTATGTCAATACCCACCTGTGCTACGTCACACCTCAGTTACTGTCTCACAGTATTTAACCCTTGACTACACATTCCTATTTACCCTACTGGATTGTGAATTCCTAGATACCAGACCCAGGACTGACTCATCTTTGCAGGTACCCTGATGAGGGTTTATCAAATTGATCTGAAGTTCTTGAAAGACAACATTCATGTTTAATATTCGACACTAATGCAGTATTTCAAATAGTATTCCTGCTGGAAGATAAGCTCTTTGAAAGCAGTGATTTGGATCTATGTGATCCACTCCAGTATGTTTGTAGAACAGTGTCTGACGTGGTAGGCACTCAATAAATATTAAAAGAGTGAAAAGAGGAGATACCTATAGCCTAAGTGCTACTTATGGTTCCTGTATCAGAACAGGCCTGAGAACTAACCAGAGGTTGCAACAACTATATGCAAGTAGATGATGAGACCATTTGTTTTTCCCATGTACTAGCCTCCATTTCACTTTGTACATCACCTGTGAACACAAACCCTGAGATGTGCAAAGGCTATGAGAATTCAAATTTACCAAATATTTCATTTAATACTCTTTTGGGGGCTTAACTGAAACAGTGTTTGGTTTATTTACAGCTCCAAAGATTGGATTGGATTCCGAGGCCTTAAAAATCCTTAAGTACCAGCCTGGAACCAGGTCTCCGTGACACTCTTTGCAGTTGTATAGGTGGCACAGGGGGCATGAAGTTCTCCTCGTTGAAAACTCAGGATCTGTTTGCTGAAAGTAAACTAATTTGTGCACCATGTCTCTTTTGTTGGAGATCTCGTCAACATTTTTACTTTTATATTTACTGAAGTAAAGAGAACATTAAAAATCAAAATCAGGGCTTCCCTGGTGGTGCAGTGGTTGAGAGTCCACCTGCCGATGCAGGGGACACGGGTTCGTGCCCCGGTCTGGGAAGATCCCACGTGCCGCGGAGCGGCTGGGCCCGTCAGCCATGGCCGCTGAGCCTGCGCGTCCGGAGCCTGTGCTCCGCGACGGGAGAGGCCACAGCAGTGAGAGGCCCGCGTACTGCAAAAAAAAAAAAAAAAACAACCAAACAAACAAAAAACCATTAGGTCAAATGCATTAATAAACTGAGAAACTTTCGTAATATTGTCCTTTTAATAAAAACTAGTAGTTCTTTTTGACTCACTAATAAGTTAACGTAGGTTTGAAAGAATAAAGAAAATAAAAGGCCATCACCATTGTGTTCTCCTTTCCTCCTATGAAAACACTGTACCTCCTACAAAATGAACAATGGTGGCATTTTTGCAGTCTGACACTGAGTCAAGAAATTCATGTCATTATTTCTGAGGAATACGGACTCTGATTACCAAAAATCCTGCTCATCCTCTATCCCTCTTTATCCCGCCCCCTACCTCTCGCTTCCATCCGTCCACCCATCCATTAGGAAATAGATACACAAACATGGATTAAGACATGGCTCCCAAACCATTAGGAAACTCATAAATTTGGTATTGCAGTAACATAATGAGATATTAAGCATGACTGCATTTAAAATACGTTAAGTACAGGGAGCTTATCATCTTTGTGCTTGAATAACACAAACCAACGAACATAACTGCAGCATAATTGCCTCTCCTCTCTTTCCAGAACATCAGACAAAGGAAGAGAATTTGGTGCTTTGAGAAAAATAGATTATTTAGGAGCCAGAATGTGAGTACTTTACTGATGTGCTCTTAACCTTTGTCAGCCATTAGTTGTAATTGTTGCCGTAAATTAAAGATGGCAAAAAAAGGTGTAACATATGGTTTATATGAAAAGTTTTAGAAAAAAAATTATTTTGAATGCTTTAATATTTACTAGAATTTACACCCCATGGAAGAAAAGACACAGATCATTATAAAATAAATCCTTTGTCACTGGGATTAATTTCATAAAGAATTTATGCCCACTGTTGTCATGCAGAGACTACCAAATAATCATAATAAATATTGTTACAGAATCTAGTCAAAATGTCACTTGCCTCCCTTGAGGGAAGATAAGAAGCTTAGATAAATCATCATCAGAAGTAAGAGTTCACCACTGCCCAACAACATATTAATTCCCCACTTACTAAGCAGCTAAGGTAACGCCAAAGAAATAGTTGGGAAGAAGATGCCCATGTACTAGATTCGCTGGTCTGAAGGCAAAGCTCATGGGTGTTGCATGGCTGCTTGCTGAATGCCTGAAGGGCCCAATTCAGAGTTTCCTCAGTTGAGGAAAACTGAGGAATTTGTTATAGCAAGTTACAACCGCTAAGAGAGTTCTGCAGTTTGCTTCGCCATCAGCAAAGGGCAGGAGATTTGGAGGGAGGAAGAGTGATAAAGGATCAATGCTATCATTTTCCTCCTTGCAGAAAACAGGAAGTCAAATTTTAGAGCAAAGAGCTCTTAATGGGTGGTTGCTTGCGTCTACTTCCAAGGAACTTTATCCTAGGCACTGGAAGAGAAATGTGTATAGCCAGGAAGTGGCACTAATGGAAAATCTTTGTGTGTATCTGGACATACTGAATTCTAAAAGGCACTGGTGGCAAAGCTTCCCAAGTTTGGGCATTAGCTGTTTTGCTCTCACACCTCTAATTTCTTTAATGGCATCATCTTTAACTAAAGAATGATGCAACTGAGCCCTCAGAGTCTTACCTTCCTCACCAAGCTCAAGTGTGAGGAGCTCATAATGCTGAGTCTCGACATTAGCTCATTTCTGGGCAAAATAAATAAATGTCAGCAAGACACTTCTGGAGTTAGCACTTCTCATTAAGTTTCATAACATTTGCCTCTCATTCAAGAAAAACAACCTCAGAGTCGGTGCCAAAATGCTTTTGAGGTTTGTATTACTGTCCTCTAATAAGAGCAAAGTTTGTTGAAGCAGAGACCTCAGGTGAACAAATAAAAATTTGGAATATGATAAAGGCTAAAAACTTACACTAAATTCATTTAAATAAATGAAATAATACAACATAAGAAAGAGAAAGAAGGATAAAATTGCACTCAGAGGCCCCAAAACTAAAAAGGCTAAAATGCAGAATAGTGGTTATGAAAAGACTGGACTCCGAGGAGGGTGGTAATCTCTTCTATATTTAAATAATTCTCCCGGTAAAAAGAAATTTATTACCACACTTATCAATCTTCTGATTTTCAACAATTCATTAATCATTATCTAATGATGATGTCCTTTATCATAATGCACAAAGATGCTATTTTCAAAATCATCAAATCAACAGCAGCTCTAGGACCAAGTAGAACAAAAGAACCAAAAAGAATAAACCTCCCTTCACCTAATCCCACCTGAAAATGGACAAGGTAGCTTAGCCATGGCTGGCATGTTAAAAAAGCTCCCTTCTCACCCTATCTTCTCCCCTAAGTCACATGGATCAAAATCTGATTAAATATAGTGTAAAGAAAGAATATTCAAGTTCAAAATAAACATTTGAAAAACATCTTCAGTGTTTCCTCTTTAGGCCCTCAGGGAGATGGAGAGTAAGCACAGCTCCGGGTGACCCTCTCCCCCAAGAACTCTTTGGCAGCCACCTAGATGATGTGGAAGTCCTTATGCCACCAAAGAAACATCAGGGAGACATGCTGTCCCATAGAATTAGGGTTAAATTCTCATTTACAGCTGAAAAAGACACAAGCAATATGATATTTAGGCAGGTGCCAGATTTAGGGGAAAAAGTAGGATGGCCAGCTAAACTGGAATTTCAAATAAATAATTCAGATAAATAAATAATATTCTGGCATAAGCATTTCCTGTGCAACATTTGGGAAATACTTATACTAAAAAGGGACATTTGTTGTTTATCTGAAATTCTAATTTAGCTGGGATTCTTGTATTTTATCTGGCAACCAAAAAGGGGGGAATTCAGACACAGACACACACACAAGGAGAACACCATGTGAAGGCTGGAGTTATGCTGACACAAGCCAAGGAACTACCAGAATCAAGGAGAGAGGCCTAAACAGAGCCTTCCCTAGTGATTTGAGAAGGAGCATGCCTCCGCTGACACCTTGATCTCAGACTTCCAAGTCTCGGACCTGTGAGATGATGAATTTCTGTTGCTTAAACCATTTATTTTGTTCTAGAGTGGCTCTAAGAAACATAAACATGCATCAAATCAGCATTCCATTGTCTTTTTTTTAAACTATGGTAACAGGAACTGGGCTCTGGGCTAACTGCTTCAGACAAAGCATGCCTTGTACCCTCATCTTATCCAATCCCATCCCAGGCGTGAGGCTCTGTACCTTCTCAGTACTCCAGATTCTCAAAGACAGAGATCCTATAGAATCCCCAGTTACCTAACAACTATAGCCTAGCACATGAATCCAAATATGCAGGGTGGATCCCCAGCAGTCATCCAATTCTGTGACTGTGAGTCTACCCACCTGCTGAGATGACCACCCATTGCCTAGCTCAAGATTTCTCTGCCAGCATTCCTTTAATCATCAGAAAGTGGGCACAGAGGGAACATATCTCAACATAATAAAAGCCATATATGACAAACCCACAGCTAACATCGTACTCAATGGTGAAAAGCTGAAAGCATTCCCCCTAAGATCAGGAACAAGAAAACAATGCCCACTCTCACCACTTTTATTCAACCCAGTTTGGGAAGTCCTAGCCATAGCAATCAGAGAAGAAAAATAAATAAAAGGAATTTAAATCAGAAAGGAAGAAGTAAAACTGTCACTGTTTGCAGATGACATGATAATATACATTGAAACCCTAAAGACACTACCAGAAAACTAGAGCTCATGAATGAATTCAGTAAAGTTGCAGGGTGCAAAATTAATGTATAGAAACCTGTTCCATTTCTATACATTAACAAGAAAATATAAGAAAGAGAAATTAAGGAAACAATCCCATTTACAATCACAACAAAAAGAATAAAATACCTAGGAATAAGCCTACCTAAGGAGGCAAAAGACCTGTACTCTGAAGACTGTAAGATGCCGATGAAAGAAACTGAAGTCAACACAAGCAGATGGAAAGATATACCCTGTTCTTGGATTAGAAGTATCAATATTGTTAAAATGACCATATTACCCAACACAATCTACAATCCCTATCAAAGTACCAATGGCGTTTTCCACAGAACTAGAACAAAAAACTTTAAAATTTGTATGAAAACACAAGAGATCCTTGTGAAGAATGGAATGGACTTCAGACTATACTACAAAGCTACAGTAATAAAGACACTATGGTACTGGCACAAAAACAGAAATAGAGATCAGTGGAACAGGATAGAGAGTCCAGTAATAAACCCATGCACCTACGGTCAATTATCTATGACAAAGGAGGCAAGAATATGGTGGAGAAAAGATGGTCTCTTCAATAAGTGGTGCTGAGAAAACTGGACAGCTACATGTAAAAGAATGAAATTAGAACATTCTCTAACATGATATACAAAATAAACTCAAAATGGATTAAAGACCTAAGTTTAAGGCTGGATAGTATAAAATTCTTAAAGGAAAACATAGGCAGAACGCTCTCTGACATAAATTGCAGCGATATTCTTTTGGATCCATCTCCTAGAGTAATGGAAATAAAAGAAAAAACAAACAAATGGGATCTAATTAAACTTAAAAGCTTTTGCACAGCAAAGGAAACCATAAACAAAACAAAAAGACAGCCTACAGAATGGGAGAAAATAATCTGCAAACGATGGAACCAACAAGGATTAGTATCTAAAATATAGAAAGAGCTCATACAGCTCAATATCAAAAAAAAAAAAAAAACAATCAAAAAATGTGCAGAAGACCTAAATAGACAGTCCTCCAAAGAGACATACAGATGTCCAACAGACACATGAAAAGATGCTCAACATCACTAATTATTAGAGAAATGTAAATCAAAACTACAATGAGGTATCACCTCACACTGGTCAGAATGGCTATCATCTCATGGGCAGTATTAGTTTATCATGCCTTTTTGCCTGTTCCTAAGAAGCAATGTAGTGTGATGGAAAAGGCACTGGCTTTGGAGACTGACAAATGTAGGTTTAAATCTTGTCTCTGCCACATACTAGTTGTATCCCCTTCAGTAAGTTACTTAAAATCACTAGACCTCCCTCAGTGTCCTCACTTGTAAAGTAGGATCAATAGTATCTACTGGGCAGGGTTTGGGAGCTAACTAGAAGCAATATACGAAAAGAAGCTAGGGCAGTGCCTGGCTTATAAGCAATGAATAAGCAGTAGCTATTATCATTGTCTATAATAAAAATTAATATTTTGATGACAAGGTTAATACGTTACACACCAATTTATTTATTTTTTATTTTTATTTATTTTTTAACATCTTTATCGGGGTATAATTGCTTTACAATGGTGTGTTAGTTTCTGCTTTATAACAAAGTGAATCAGTTATACATATATATATGTTCCCATATCTTTTCCCTCTTGCATCTCCCTCCCTCCCACCTCCCCATCCCACTCCTCCAGGCGGTCACAAAGCACCGAGCTGATCTCCCTGTGCTACGCGGCTGTTTCCCACTAGCTATCTACCTTACGTTTGTACACACCAAATTTAATGCAATATAAATTATGTGAAATAGAAATGAAAATAAATGTCTATGTGAATATTTATCCACATATTATACACACTACATATTTCATGGTGTATATTTGACATCAATCAAAATACAAAAGTCAGTGTTACCCAACAAAAGAGTGGAAGTAAATTGTACATGACTTGGAATATTACATGAAATTGTGAATATATTAATTTCTTTGTTAACTTGAGTTTTCACATATTTAATGCTCCAGATGAAGGGAATTATTAGTTCTTAATACATACACTTGAAGAATGCTTATACTTAAAATCTCATTAATGCATTTTCAAATTCTCTCATTGCAGGCATGTCTTTTTAACATGAAACTTTACAGAAGTGCAGATAGAAACACATTTAAGAAAAAGGTGCTGGGGAAAATCAGATCATGGTAGGTAAACTATCAGTAATTTTGTAGTTATATTTCAGGGTTTCTTACCTAAGGTTTTGAAGTATATAATCTAGGTAAAATGTGCATTATCAAAATAACATTTTAAAATATCAAAAATGGATATAATTTTCCTACTTAAGTGAATTATCAAGGATTTATTCATACTGTGGGTGTAATTTTTTCCCTAGCATTTAGTCTATTTATTCCTTAATGGTGAGTGGGGTGATCACTCCAGTCAGAATGGCCACCATCAACAAGTCTATAAATAATAAATGCTGGAGAGGGTGTGGAGAAAAAGGAACCTTCCTACACTGTTGGTGGGAATGTAATTTGGTACAGCCACTATGGAGGTTCCTTACTAAAACTAGAGCTATCATAGACCCTGCAATCCCACTCCTGGGCATTTATACGGAGAAAATAATTTGAAAATATACATGCACCCCAATGTTCATAGCAGCACTATTTACAATAGGCAAGACATGGAAGTAACCTAAGTGTCCATCAACAGGTGAATAGATAAAGAATATGTTATATATACAGACAATGGAATATTACTCAGCCATAAAAAAAGAGTGAAATAATGCCATTTGCAGCAACATGAATGGACCTAGAGATTATCATACTAAGTGAAGTAAGGCAGAGAAAGACGAGTATCATATGATATCACTTATATGTGGAATCTAAAAACAAACAAAAAAAAAGACAAATGAACTTATTTACAAAACAGAAATAGAACCACAGACATAGAAGACAAACTTATGGTTACCAAAGGGGAAAGCAAGGAGGGATAAATCAGGAGTTTAGGATTAACAGATACACACACTTCTATATATAAAAGAGATAACCAACAAGGACCTACTGTATAGCACAGGGAACTATACTCAATGTTATATACTAACCTATAGGGGAAAATAATCTGAAAAAGATATAGATATATAGATAGGTATAGATATATATATAGATATCTGTCTATCTCTGAATCACTCTGCTGTACACCTGAAACTAATGCAACATTGTAAATCAACTATAATAAACTAGATAATCGTCCCTGAACAACATTTATTGTCCACTCTATTTCATGGGATTTATTCCAATGACTACAGGCTTGTTTATAATAAAAGAGTAACTTGATTTCTACTAACTGTGTTCATTTAAGTTACAGAGTAAAACCAGGCTTCTCGAGATAAATCAGCGTTCAGAGTGAAATCATTTTCAACCCAGCAATTTTTACAGCCTTTCGTTTGCCATTTGTATTTTAATAGAATGAATTAGCTTCAGCTCTTTTCTCTTATTCTGTTAAATCTCTTCTGAATAATTCAAATACATAAATTATATTTATGGTTGATTCTTAGAAATAGAATTTAATATAATAGTACAATGTTAAAGAAGAATTACTGAAGGAAAACACATTCCTGCTTTAGTATAATCTGTTGCATTGTTCAGATTTTACTTGTAAAGATTTTCATGAGATGCAAAACATTTAAATTTACTGTTTTTTCATATTACTGTATTTTTGCTAATCCCATGAGTCAAGATCAGTACTATGAGGAAGAATTCTAATGTGAAGGGAAAACAGTGAATGAATAATTGAATTTCAGGCCCAGATCTGTACTGCACACTCTGTACATGACCTTTGGTAACTCAGTCTTTCTGGACTTTTTTTTCTTCGATAAAATAGGGCTCTTGAGACCTCCTTTGCCCACCTTACAACTATTATGAGGTTCAAATGAAATACTGTTTGAGAAAGTACTTTGGAAACTGTTAAGCCTTATTCAAACTTAAAATACACTACTGCAAGGTAGATGTAAATAAAAATAAATGCAAGGGTGGGGATAAAAGATTTCCATGTAGAGAAGATTGTGGGAATGTTCCCTTCTCTCCTCATGCCTCTTGTTGTTGCAGAGCTTCCTGCCACCAGGGACAATTTATTCCTCCTTTTACTTCACCCTAGGGATGACTCCAAAGAAAGTTTTCAGGGAATCAGGAGAGCAATACGCTCTAGTATCTTTGATGCTCTTTTCATAAAAAATGCATAGTTCTTTGACGTCAGTCTGGTCCACTCCACAACATCTCCAGCTCCTATCTTAGCCCCTCGGGTCTAGGGCCACCATCTTCACTGGGATCCAGGGGCTCAGAAACGTGCTTGTCACCATATGCATGAAAGAGCTGCGTTAAGATTATTCTCTGAAAAGTTGCAGAAATCTCAGTTGAGTCCACTGTCTGCCCTAAGTTTTATTATTGGAACCTTGTCTCCAGCAGGTTGAAGTGAAAAGGAGAGGAGAGGTGAGAAAGAGGAGATGTGGAGAGTGGTGATAGTAGTCACGGTATGGGGTGCGGGAAGGCTAAGCATAATAAGAACGCTTTATTTCTAGTCAGCTTTCTTTTATCACTTGGACTAAAATCCCTCACACTTTCTCAAAAGGCAAAGGAGAAGGGAAATTGAGAGAGAGACTATTCTATTGTGTGAACCCAAGATGTACAGAAATCATAGTCAAAAGCAAAACATTGAGGGCAGTGGAATAGGAAGTATGTAGCTCAACCCTAGGATCTTTGTTGGGACAGAAAACAGACCTTCAAGGGGTTGGTTTGGAAACAAGAAGTATGCTTTGCAGGCCACGGGTCCTTAGCCCCTGGCTCTTCTCTGCTTATACTTGACCCGTTCTCTCACTCCTTGGTTTCTAGAGCCATCAGGCACACTCCTCTCCCCTTTCTCATCTCTGTCTCTTTGGAACATCTATTCCAGGTTCCTGAAGCTAGAGGGGCACCTAATCTGCCTGCTACCAAATGGAAGTGAAGGAGGGAAGAACCCATCCCATGCAGCAGGACACCTCTGGCATTCTGGGTGACCAGCTTCTGCAGAGCTGTGAGACCCTCACCAGCATACATTTAATAATCGGTGGGTTAAGCAGGCTTGTGAGCTTCCGACTTCTAGCACGTTTTTCATTAGTCGTAAAATTATTTGTTGGAAAATGCACCCTAACTTCTAATAAAGAGCCTTGCAGAGCATAATTTACCGCTAAACTCAGAAGGATGAAAAAAGTAAAAAAAACACAAAAAAACACTGCCATATCTGCAGGTATATCAAAGTCATTGCCCTCTGTTGGTAGTTTCTGGGTCTATCCAAAATGACTTTGTTCTATGCAGAATTCCAGATGATATACTAAAACAGATTTTAAAGAAGACTCTATCCTTAACCTATGCTTGTTTCCGTACTCTTAATTCCCAGCAAAAGGTCAGTAAGGTCTTTGATCATCTGGCAACTCCATTGGGAAATGATGGGAACATGCCAGTCATGGAAGTTGGGCTGATATAAATACAGCCACAATGACTCTCTGACATCTTTCTTTTCCCCTTTTATGCCAAATACAGAAAAAGAAAAGACTAAAAAAGTGTGGGCTGATGAATCAAAGGCGGAACAACTATTGATGAAACAGATAAATCAGGGGAAAAAATTAGAGAATTCTTACAAATGGAAGTAGGTTTTCAAAGTCATAATGGTAAAAGATTCCCTTGGTCTGCCTTTATACGTGGCCTTTTTGCTTCCAATGCACGACCAACGTATTTCCACAAATCCTCTTCAAGGTTGTTTTTAATAACGAATATTTATTGAATGCTTTCTTTGTGGAAGGCACGGTGTTAAGTGCTTGGCATTCACTGTCCCATTTGAAACTCACAGGAGGCTCTTTTATGGTGATCAACGTTTGACACACGAGGACACTGAGTCATACAGAGGCCAACGTGCCTCGGATTAAGCAGCTGCAATTGAGGGGCAGGAGACTGGGCTACAATTGCAGGTGAACTCCAGAGCCTGTGGTCTTCCTCACTATACTCACCCTGTTTTCTAATAAGGAACCTGACGTTAAGAGAGTTTATGTTACTTGCCCCAGCTAGTAGTTAGCAAGTTCATAGTTAAAATGGGAAGCAAAGCAATCAACAGACATGAGATTTGGATTCAAGAATGACCGTTTCCACCGATGTGATCAATGAATGGGGTCTGGTCACAGCATTTACTAAGTATTATTTATTTTTTACAATAACTGATTTTTTTCAGCCTCTGATGTGTTTATAGTATTAAAAATTTTACTCAAGCAAGATCTTAGAGAAGATCTTTATGTTTTATGTTGAAGTGACCTTTATGTTTTTTATTGAAGAGTATATATTTTGATTAAAAAAAAAACACAGATGCTGCGAAAACCCATCACAGTTAATGCCTTGATGTACTCTAGCTTATTTGGGTCCAAAACTTATTCTGACTTTCAACTCTTGGTTGGTAGTATATCTATCTCTAGGTTCAGAGTAGCATGCACTCCAGTTTAAGATACAAGAAAAGAGCTTCAAAGTTCCCTCCCCATGCTAAGATTTAAGATACAAGAAAAGAGCTTCAAAGTTCCCTCCCCGTGCTAAGATCCAGCTTCCTTTATAGATGTGGAAATCGGATAAGCAGCAGGAACATGAATGAGAGGCTGGTATTCTGAACGCATCTGAGAGTCCCTTCAGCATAAGACAGGTCAAAAAAAACTGAACAGTCCCCACAGATCCTTCTGGCAACTGCGTTATTTATTTTTTGTAATTACAAGTTCTCTCTAAGCCAGAAAAATCCAAGCACATTCAAATAGGCATGCAAAAATATATCCTAATATGCCCTGCAAATGACGGTGATTGTCAGGACAATGTTTTCTTATTATTTCTGAGTCTAGGAATTGATCTTTGAAAAGGAACTTTCCTTGCATAATTTTCAAAACAAGTTTCCCCAATGTCCATAGAGAAATGATGGATTCAACATTCACAGATGAACAAAGAGGACATGCGTGTGGGTGACCCTGTAGAAGAGCACTGCACTGGGAAAGCTGACCTCCGACCTTCAAACACCAGAGCTCAGGGATCTTCCGATTTTCATTTTTGTTTCCATTTCCCTTTCACTGTACTCTCTCTTCTGTGAACTGTTTCTATTACAGCAAACTCGTCAGTGGTGCCGATGTGGCCATTCATTCTTTTAAAGAAATACTAAGCTGCAAGATTCTCACCTTCTCTGCCAAAAGATTATACATTAGCAGAGAAGTTAATTCCAGAAGAAGCCTCCCTTCTGGAAATAGGAAACAAGGAAATATTCATTTAGTCTGTATTTCTTAAGAGACAATAGAAAAGAATTTTTGATGCAGGATGTTCACTCATGACTGCTTCATGTTTTATCATAGAATGTTTACCCCTGGAGTCCTCTAATGAATAATCCAGAAAAGGTTGTTATCTCAGCCCAATTATAACAAGTAAACAACCCCACAGCCACCCTACCCCACCGTTTTCCGTTTTCCAGTGGGAGACAGGGAGACGGAGGTGTAAGAAAGACTGTGATAACAATGAAACATCACAACTAATCAAACTGTGTAAACATCTGCTTTAGTACTAAATGTATGAATTATTCATATTCAAACTACAACATGTGCCTTAAGGTCTGACCATTGGAATTAGTGGCTCCCAAACAACTGTTTATATATATATACACACATATATATGTGCAGTCTACATACTATAAGGTTAACCAGATAATCCACAGCAAATGGAATTAATAGTGAAGCAAAACTGATGATGGTTTCCATAAAAATAGCTGCAACTGAGAGACACAATCACCTAAAAATGGCACTAATAATACACTGTTAACAACCCTTGATCCAGAAATCTGTGAAGATTCTGACTCTTTATGTGTGTACGCAATAGGAGCTACACAACGCTGCCAGTTGTGGTGTGACAACTGGACTTCCTCGGATTCTACTGATTTTGTATCCCTAGAATCTGTATAATGTTACATTTATTAACAAATACCAAATTTTAGTAATCAATAAATCACTCAGTGGGGTACTAGTAAATATCCTATATGTGTACATAAGAATGAATGTCATTTGACCCTAAGACCAAATACAATAATTTGGCATTTTGGATGAGTTCTCAGTCCATGTGGAGAACGTTTGAGGCCCACCAGAGGTTCAATGAACTCAGAGAAACTTGGAGTTAGAGCCATATACAAAGGCCCATACGTACACTAGTATGACGTATAAGAATGGAATATAGAACCACCCACAGAACTTTCGTTTAAAGTATGACTGGACATTTAATAAACCAACAGGCAACCATCTTATAGGAAATCTTACAGAGTTAAAAGTGAGCAATAGATTCAATCATTTTGTTAATGGTTGAGATGTTGATGAAGCTGAGTATGACTATTTCAAACATGACTTTAACAGTTGCCATTTAAATTTCTGACCAATAAAGAGTTACAGGTTTTCAATCCTGATGCAGCTCATCTTGCGTAACATCTCTGAATACTGTGCCATTTTTCTGCTTAAAAGTCCTTACTGCTTCTGCATTTCCCACAAAATAAAACAATACATAAATTTTGTCAATTATTTTGAAGTTTACATAAAATGGACTTATATCTAAAACTATCATCTATTAAAACTAATTCAAGGGCTAGAAAACTTGAACATAACTAAAAGTATTTAACAAATGTTATCCATAATTAAAATCTTCCTATATCTAAAAAATCATTTCAGTGTTATACAGATTATACCAGAGTATAAAAAAAAATTATCAACTCTTTGAGGCCAATAAGTTAATGCCAAAATTTGACAAGGCAATTGCAAGAAAGAAAAAAATATGGCCAATTTCACTCACAAATGTATATGCAAAAATTCCAAACAAAATATTAGTAAACTAAATCCAGCAATGTATATTAAAGATAAAGCATTATGACCAAGATGGGCTTATTCTATGAATTTGAAAGTGGGTTACTATCAGAGATTCAATTAATATAATTCACCAATTAGGAAATTAAAGGCAAAATTCATATGATCATCTCAAAAGATATAGGGAAAACATTTCATAAAATTTAATGTCTAATAATTTAAAAAATCCTAGCAAGCCAGCAAATCTCTTAATCTGATAAAAGTAATTAACACATATCATTGTTATTTATGGTAAAAATTAAATCTTTCCCTTTCAGATTGCAAGAAAGACAGGATACCCACTACCATCACTTCAACTCAATGTTTTACCAAAGTCCTGATCACAGCAGTGAAGGTGAAAACAAAATACAAAATATATGATTTGGAAAGGAAGAAATAAAAGTGACATTATTCACAGATTTTCTCTACAGAAAATTCAAAAGGATCTACAAATAATATATAAATTGATAACTTGCTGAAAAATAAAATTGTTATGCAAAAATAAGTTAAGGTATATTTATTATTAACCTATGAAATATATTTACATATATTTTTAAGTATTTTAAATATATATTGTTATAATAAACTAAACAATCTATTCTTAACCTCAATTTAAAACATAAATCATTTAATTAATTCAATCTTTCAATAAGATCTTTCTTTTTTGATACAGAAAAAAGAGGTAATTATTCTATTCTATTAAATTTATTATTATTATATTCAAATCAAGTTAAAATGAAAAATACATTCAGCAAGACTAGAAAGTGAACTGAGCCACATTTGACAGTAAGTTTCTCAAAGACAGAGATAATATCTTGGGTAGGTTTCCCCCTAAGAAATACCCAACCAGAGAAAATAGACTTAATTCACAGCAAGCGGACAGGAAAAGGCAAGGGAGAGGGGAGAGAGAGAGAAGGAATGTTGACAGAAGAGGAAAATAAACATCTAATTCTAAGGGACAGTAAATATAGGAATTTGGCCACAATCATTCTTAAAAAGGAAAATAAAGGAAACACAAAAACAGGAGGGTTGTAGTTTAATATGTCAACAGCCTCAGTGGCTGGTGGCAGGTGCACAGGCCCTAGCAGATTTATGGGTTTTCTGTGGTGTCTAGTACTCTGAGGACATTTAGTGAATAGTAAATATATCAAGCCTTCAACCGCCTGGTGGGTCAGGATCTGTTTTCTACTTAGTTCACTTCCATTTCCTTTGCTATTCCCAGCAGCTTTCTTGTAACAGTTTGCATTAGTATGGTTTTCACAACTGGGTCAAAAAATAAAGCTTCTATGCCTAATTAAACACCGAGCTAACACACTTTGGTAGTCATTTCTATTTTGAAATTTATGATTACTGTATTTAGTCTGTCCTTTCCAACCTTACAATACAGGGTCTGCAAAAGGAATTGCAAAAATTTTACATATTTGCACATAAGAACATTATTTAATATCAACAGTAGCATTTTATAGCCAAAAGCAAATTAGACTTAGGAGAAGATCATGAGAGACTAGCAGGTAACTTTTCTTTCTTTTTTTTTTCTGAGAGAGACTGTGAAACAACAGAACAGTCTGTGCTACATACATAATTAAGACAGATGTTCTCAATCTTAATTTTCATAGCTAATTTTGACAGCTAAAGAAATGTACTTGTCTTTTGTATAGCCACCCATTTTCTCTCAAACGTGTCCTATTTTTCTCATCGCCCACTATGATTGCTCAGAAAGAAAGGGGTGGTGTGACGGAGAATGTATTAAGGCAATAGCAAGAGCTCTGCCATATTTTTGGTAGGTCACTGAATAGAAACAGATATAGCAGAAACTGAGTATAAAATCATTTAGAAGTCCACATAGCATAAGCATTTTCATGCATTCCTAACTTTGCAGATCACAGTTTTCACTGGCTTTGTGGGGTCTTCCATGCAGAAATCAAGCTGATGACATTAAACAACAAAGGAGCTGTTAATAAGGACCTTCCCTTGGTCAACCCAGGCTTGAAAGCATAGGCATTTTTTTTTAACAGAATAAAATATATGGAAATATGCTACATTTTGATGACACAGCCAGGTGCCTTACCTGCAAGGGTAGAATCTGATATGCGTGTCTATGTCTGTATCTGGAAATAGCTGGAAATAGGAAACACGTGTAAGAACAGCAAAGGCATCCTTTTTCAAAGTGTGCTCTTCCTGGAGGCCCCTGCCTTTTGGCTCTTCACTGTTGCGGGTGTTTCAGACAGAAAAACAAAAGAGCAACGCTTCCTGTAAGTGGTCCCAGTAGCCTTAAAACCACAAACCTCAGAAACCACAAAGAGAGGCAGAACTGTCTTCCTGTTCTCTGTGGTGGAGCCTGTCATTTTTATACCCACATCAAAGCACTCTTCAATCAGCATCTAAGTTGTCTTCTTACACATCTGCCAACACCTCATCCATGAAAGGCCCACTAGGGTCTATGGTCACAAGCCAGCTGCTCTGGTGATATTCTGAAACCCAGCTGTGCATCTCGCCCGAGGAGAGAACAGGTGCTGAAGCAATGCTTCTGGAAACGCGCTTGCTCTCTCTGCTGCTGCAGTGCCCGGCCCTTTGATGACTTTGGGCAGCAAGGAGTGCTCCAGCCTCCTCTAGTTCCTTTCTCCTCTGTTAGGGGGACTCCAATCCTGCAGTGCAGATTGGGGAATACCTTTAGGGAGCTCCAAACCTCCCAGCCTCCACAGTAACTCTGGTTACTTCATAATTACTCTTGGATCCTCTAACAATGAATTCAAACCCAGTCCACTTCAAGCCCACTCCAGAGGATGGCATCATTCTCCTTAGGCAAGCCCACTGTGGTCTGATCCCAATAGAAGCACTGCTACCATCCCCTCTGCCTTGGGAGTTGTCCTGTACTGCTGCGCCCAGGGAGCAACTCAGATCTCACCAGTTATGCACAGGGTTTGGGCTGTGTTCGAGGCAGGATCATCAAGGGAAGGCTGGCTGTGGGTGAGAGGAAAGGCAGGCCTGGGCTGTGGCTTGGTGAACTCATGTAGCATTAGTCCCATCCCCCCAGGAGTCAATGCAGAAGCAGGAACCACAAAGTCTAGGGGGCAGATGAGGCTCATTCTGATTTTAACTATGCAACTATGGACTGCATTGGAAGGGTATGACCTGGTTAAGGTGGTCCAGGGGGTGGAGGGACAACAGGCTGACAATCCTCATTGGGAACATGGCAATGTCTTGGCTCAAGGGAAGTTCCACGGGGCTGGGGTTCCAGGAGATGAACGTATTCTCAAGGAGAGGAGACAGAGAACCACAGCCAAACTGGATGAACTGGAATGCAGGGGAAGGGAGAAACAGGGTGCTCATCTTTGCCGAGAAATGTTGAGTAAAGAAGATTTGTGCAGAAATTCGCGCAGAGAATATGCTCAGTGAAGGCTAATCAGAAAGGCTGTGGAGTCAAGTGGGTCCACAGATAACCTGGGACTTACTGCCAGAACTGATGGCAGCATGTGTAGCTCACCAGCTGGTCTCTAGAGTCTGGCTTGATATTCATTGATTAGGAGACAGAGTGGATCTGAATCTCCCGGAAATCTTTTGTACCAAATACTGTGCTGGGTACCTAACATAGTTTTCTCTTATCCTCACACACTTAAAAATCACACCAGTCAGAATGGCCATCATCAAAAAGTCTACAATTAATAAATGCTGGAGAGGGTGTGGAGAAAAGGGAACCCTCTTGCACTGTTGGTGCACGAATGTAAATTGATACAGCCGCTATGGAGAACAGTAAGGAGGTTCCTTAAAAAACTAAAACTAGAGCTATCATATGATCCTGCAATCCCATTCCTGGGCACATATCCAGAGAAAATCATGGTTCAAAAGGATACCTGCACCCCAATGTTCACTGCAGTGCTGTTTACAATAGTCAAGACATGGAAGCAACCTAAACATCCATCGACAGAGGAATGGATAAAGAAGATGTGGCACATATATACAATAGAATATTAACCATTAAAAAGAATGAAATAATGCCATTTGCAGTAACATGGTTGGACCTGGAGATTATCATAAGTGAAGTAAGGCAGACAGAGAAAGACAAATATCACATGTTATCACTTATATGTGGAATCTTAAAAAAAATGACAAAAATGAACTTATTTACAAACAAGAAACAGACTCACAGACTTGGAAAAAAAACTTATGGTTACTGAAGGGGAAAGGTGTCGGGGAGGGATAAATTGGGAGTTTGGGATTGACATATACACACTACTGTATACAGAATAGATAACCAACAAAGACCTACTGTATAGCCCAGGGAACTCTGCTAGACATTCTGTAATAACCTAAAAGGGAAAAGAATTTGAAAAAGAATAGATACATGTATATGTCTAACTGAATCTCTTTTGCTGTATACCTGAAACTAACACAACATTGTTAATCAACTATACTTCAATATAAAATAAAAATTTTTTAAAGCTCATGGGAAACCAAAATTAATTCTACACATCTCTAGTCTCAGCTTAAAAGTCATTTTCTCAGAGTCAACTTCCCTGAGCCCATAATCTAAATTAACTTCCCTTATTATACTCTATCATCATCTATTTTATCTAATGTCACTCAGTACAGCTTATAATTTGGTATGTGTGAGAGTGATTAAAGCCTCTTGTTGGCATACATTGTGTTCATTTTATCTGCTAAATGTGTCCCCACAGTACCTGGCACAAAGGCTCTCAAAAAATATTTCTGCACCGTTGAATGAATGCATGGAGAGGAATGCACTGAAACAACCAGTGAATCGCATGTGACTACACAGGCCCTTTTAGGTTTGAAGTTTCACCCTATGGGATTGTGGCCACTGCACAGACCAATGCAACTAAAAATCAGAAAGACATCCATGATCACATAAATGAGACTGTCTTAAATAAAATATTTACTAGATTTTTATTAAAATCTGGCAATCATATGAAAGGCGAATTTTATATTTTACTTCTCTGCTGAACTTCTGAGAAATCAGTTTGGGCAGAAATACATACTTCTGAAAGTTCATCTATTTGTGCTCTTTTCCAGTATTTTTATGCAGAAAAACTGCTAGAGAAATTTTAATAGGTCCATGAGAAAAACAAGTCTTCCTTTGGCGTAAACAAGTTTAACTGATATACAGGTTTCTTAACAATTGGATTTCTCAGAGACTCTAATTTGAGACTATTCATTACAATTTTCCTTCTCTCTGTCTCTCCCGCCTCCCCCAGCCATGTATGTGTTGTGTTGTGCTTGGGGGTCGGTTGGCATACGGATGGTAAGCATATTTTGGCTTTGGTTCTGGAGGCACCGATGGACCCCATTCCCCTCACCTCATCTAGAAACATAGTTTGACTAGTTGCTCTTATGTTCCAGTAAAATCAGTATTAAGAAGCATCCTGTCAGTTCTGCAGTACCTTAAGTCCTATCCTTCTAACCCTAGTTCCGTTCAATCCTGAACAAAACAAATTACATAAGGCTGAGGAAATATAAACAAGAGCTTGTAAACAAGATTCTAATCAAGCACCCTCCTGTCAAATTCACCTTGCATAGTACAGGCTTTTTCAGTTTTTGCCCAAGACTGTCTCACATGAATTGATTGTTCCACAGATCACTAGACTAGTGTATGCTTCAATTATGATACTGCAAAAAGACTCGGGCATTGATCAGGTGGGAATACTGACAGCAGGAGGGGGCCCACATTACACTCTATATCTAACCTACGCTAGCTAGTTCCAAAGAAGGTATTTTTATTCTCATTTTTGAAGTTGGAAACTGAAGCCCAGAGATGTCAAATAATGTTCTCAAAATCACATATTCTGTATATAGTGGGGTCTGGATTTGAACCCGGGTCTTCTAGCTCAAAGTCTGGACTCCACTTACCACCTGTTTTCATGGGATGTATTGAGAGCCTCTCTCAAGCCTGGTGCCACCTGGCCTTTTCTGCTCCTTGTTATAGCTCATCGTAATAGCCTGCATTCACATCACAGCTCACAGGACCTTTTTCACTGGCCCAGCTATACTGTACAGCTGAACTTCTCAGGAAGTTCACCAAGCCCCACGCCAGGAGCCTCTTAATTCTTTTTAGCTTTGGGCAGAGGTGGGGTCGAGGCCCACATCGTGGCACTTGCCAAAGCTATTCTTTGATTGTTCAACAGAATCTCAGCTTCCTCACTTCATTAGTTTTCTCTTCATCCAGACTCATGGCTTAACTTCTCTCTGCTGCTGAGGCTTGGTTGGGAGCCCTTGACTTAGGCCTGAGGGTACCTATTTATTAAGCATTTTGTGACTATTCTACACATTTACCCAAGCCTGCTTCCTCAGCCTCACTGAGTATGGAGTGGGGAAGTGGCTGATCACAGCCCCAACTAGATTCACAGTACAGGGCTCTGTGAATTCTCCTACAAAGATCCGCCATTCACGTATCCGCCATCTTCCCAAATGGTTACTCCCGTGCTCAAAATGCCTCAAGTGCCCTCCTGGTCCAAGGACGGCTCTCCCAACAGATCAGGGCTTCTCTGGTATCTTTTCAACAAGGAGGTGCTCAGTTGCACAGAAGGTCTAATGGTTGAAAAGTTATGGAAGAAGATGACAGCGCTATGAGGTGGAGGCAAGCTAGACGTGCCACACGGTAGCAAAGCTGTAGGTGGAAGAAGAAGAGTGAGGAATGAACAGGAGCTCAGGTGCATCCCCTTCAGTGTTTCCTGCCCTGGTTGTCAGCATCATCAAGCCAAGGACCCAGACACTCCCTTTTACACCTGTTATTTGGTCAGCCACCAAATACTATGGATCAGATCTGGACCAGACCTGTGGTCCCCCATGTGCCTCCCACATCACTGCCTTTGTTTTCCTAGTTGTTTTTTGCTCAAATTGGTGTAACAGCCTCCAAATGGTTTCCCTGCCTTTGGGAACATTCCTCTCAACCTTTCCTCCTCAAAGTCTTCAAAATTCCAATTACAACATCCCTCTCCTTAACACCATTTCTTGATGCCCCAAGTTTTATCAGCTTAGAGTGTACATTAGGATCACCTGGGTGCTTTTCCCAAAATTTACGTTCTTGAGCTCTACCCATAACCTAATGAACCAGAATCTCTTGGGCATAGGGTACAGAGTTTGGAAAAGATTCCTGGTGAATCTGATGCACCATCCGGTTGAAGAGTCACTGCCCTACAAGGTGAAGGCCAAGCTTCTCAGCATAGCAGTGAAAGAACTTCATGCACGAGCTGACCCGGGTTGACTTGGTTCATCAGCCACGCCCGTTTCCACCTCAGACTCCAGACACTTTTTTTTTTTTTAACCAGTTTCCTGAACTCTTACATTGAGGGAAGCCTCTGTGCCTGTGCTCTTATCCACCGGGAAAATGCCAATACGTCCTTCCAGATGCAGCTTAAGGAGCATTTCTGTGAAATTTTCTCCATCTCCCACTTCAGAGGTTTATCACTCCCTGCTATGAGCCGCTCTTCTTTTGTGATCCAACCAGCGCAGAGAAACAGCATCTTGGGTGCTATTGAACAGTATTATTGAATGAGATGAAAAATCTCAAAGTCAAAATTATCCTTACACTCAGTATTGAGCTCATTTTATGAGAGGCTTGTAGGGACAGAGACCCCAAGGGAACATCAAATTCACATTTCCCAAACCACCCTCTTTCCAGGACATACAGTCAGTGAGGAAAATGTCTAATTTGTGTTTCCCAAGTGTGTTCCACAATCTGAATAGGTCATATTTTGAAAACTGATTTATTTGGGAAATACCGGGTTAAAGAATATTAAACTATCCCCACTTCAAGCTTGTAAAGTGTTTGCCTTTTGCCTCCAGTATGAATATTCAAAACGGAATAAAATATGCCATGTTTCCCAAAGTTATTTGATTATAGGATGCTGATTTCATAGAACTAGTATTCTAAAGAACACACTGGAAAAAATCTCCCTTCCTCACTTGCCACTGCAGTTGCAAATAAGAAGCCAAATCAGGTACAATCTTTGCTGGTTCTTATCTAAAAGAAAGAGGGTAGACGAGATTACCTGGTGCCATCTGTACCTGGGCTATCTCCTAAGGGGACCTTCCACCTGGAGAGGTAGAGAACCCTGCACCCTGAGTGCTGCTGCCTGGGTGTGGCCGCCCAGCTTCTGAAGGAGCCACGGAGCAAGGCAATGGGGCAGGGAACTTGCAGCACATCACTACTTCGATGACAAAAGTACAGTTATTAGTACAGAGCATTGTTCAGTAATTGTTTCCATTTGTTTGGTTAAATGATTTGAATTGATGTGTATGTTGCTCCCAATACAATAATTTGCCTTTATGGAGTTTGCATTTCTGCATTTCTGCATTCTGCATTATGCATTTCTGTCAGTTTGATGTAATGCATTTATTTTGAGGATCTGGAAAGTTGGAGGGGTGGAAAATATAACCAGTTTTAGATGTGCACGAGTGGTTAAATGTGGACCCGTCTCTGTAATTACAAATGCATTTGCATTGCCAAGTGAATAGAATCAAGGTAAACTATCAGGTGTTAGGAAAAGCATCTATGGAGAATCTGTGGGTAAAAAAATGCCCTTCCAAAAAAATATGATAAAAACTGTTTAGTGGCCAAAAGGAAATTAGGACAAACTTAAGTTGATTTATGCTGTGCACAATTAAAATTTTAATACGAAGTGAAAATCCAATGCACCACTTGATTACTAAATTCAGGTAGTGATGCTCTCACTGATTGATACAGTAAAAAGACTACAGCGTTGCATGTTAGAACTCCAGGTCCAGCTTGGCTCTGTTGGGAGCTGGGTGTATATAACCTTGGAAAAGTCATTTAATTTGCTTGTGCCAGAATATTTTTCATTTGCAAATTAAAGGAGCTGAGCTAGTTTATTTTAAGGTAACTTCTAATTCCAAAAGTCTGTGAATATGAATTACATGCTGCTCAGGTAAAGGAAGGAATCACAGAAACTTTACAGGTGGTACAGCATGTTGAACTAATTTGACTTATTAGATAAAATAACACTGTACTTTTTAGATAAAACTGATGTTTAGTTTTTAGTTAACTTTTTCTTTAATTTTTATTTAAAAACTTCAATTAAAATAGAAAATGTAATAGCAATCTTTCATGAAACCTTACAAAAAATAATAGACAATGAGGAAGAGGTCCGGGTACAACGAAGAAAGTCTTTTAATGCAGCAAATATAGTTTTCAGACCTTAGTTGATTTCTAAAAAAATTATATTAGTGCCTGTTATATAAATATCACCCAAATGGGACCTCTGCTCTTTGCACCTGCCATGTAGGACCCAAGAACAAAACTATTTTTCCAATAGATTTGTTTCCGTTGTCTCAAACTTGCATATATTTTTAACCCTATTTAGTTGTGTTTGATCAAATATTTTTACCAGAAAATTTTCTGTTTTTTACTCCCTTGGAAAACTTGAAACAATAACCACCTTAATACTGTCTCTTGAAAGCAACCTAAGAAGTCATATTCCTGTTGGTATCAGTGGCTTCCTGGTAGTAATCTAGACATCTTCGGAACTGCAATATAGTTTTCAAAAACTCTTGAACATTAATATACCATGTAATTTACCAATGATTTAAAACAGGTAATAATGCTACAAAGTCTTCTTATGTCTGGTGTATGGATGATTCTTTGTAGTTATTTACACATTTAGAATACACATTTGCCATGAGATATTCATTCATCCATCCATCATTCATTTAACTAATTATCTATCTGACTAACCTCACTGTGTGTGTGTGTGTGTGTGTGTGTGTGTGGCAGTGTGTCTGTCTGTCTCTCTCTCTATATATAGCATAAGCACTTATCAAATTCCAGGCATGGGCTTAGCAAAAGCTCTCTAGCCACTTTGGCTAGATAACCTTGGAAGTTTCAGAACTGATTTCAATATTCACAGCAACCACTGAACTGAAAATTAAAAGAAAAATTAAAATAATACAAGAACCCTATCCTATAATAATTCCTAGTCTTTGGAAAATGCGAGAGGCGCTACAGGATGAATCCTTCATTTGAGGGATGCTGAACCTGAGGGCCAGACTCTATGATGTAGAATGCAGGTCTACTGTTGGCCAGGTTAACACTTTCCACTGATTGCTGACTTGGAACATGCTATTTCTAAGGTAGGAAAATCACCTCCAGAAAACAGCCACAGGAATCAAATGCATTTCAAATAACACAAGGCACCTGTACACCAAAAAATAGAACGCCCTTGAACAGTGAACATATGCTATTGTGTTTAGGACCAGGCAAAAGAAAATCCATCCAAAATTTTTTTGATGATCGGGACTTTTATTCTTTTCTTTTGTTTTTAATGACTGCTTTGGGTCAAGGACAAATGTGTAAATTTCACAATAGATTGCTCCCACTGTCTAAAACTTGTATATATTTTATTTTTGATCAAATGTTTGTAGAGTAGTTTTCTCTGTGTTTTCCCCCACCGGAAAACTTGAAACAATAACCACCTTAATACCCGTTCTCAAAATTTACAGCATTTCCTAACCCAAGCCCTTAGTCACCATCCTCATTTTGGAAACCGTCCTTTACAACTGACTGATTATGCCAAATAAACTTTGGTTCTCAGGCCTCTTATTTGAGCTCTCTAATGAAATTTTGTGGAAAAACAAAGCTTCTGTTCCAAGATGGAAAGAAGTCTATACTTTTGTAAATAAGCATTTTTAAATGATTTTTAAAATACCTTTCTTTTCTTCGATATGCTGCTTCAATTGTTCTTCTGAATTTTTATTGTTTCCCACAATAAATTTTAAAATAGTCAAACTTTGACAATTCCTATTAATTTTAGGTATTCACATTTATTTTGACCTTTTAATTTTACTTAATTTCTCTCTCTGCATATGTATAATGTATATTAATTATATATGTATATATCTGCTTTAATTTAGCTTTTGAATCAAGGGAGTAAAGCAATTATGGTTCCTAAGTGTAATTAAAGAATCTGTAATATGATACAGTGGGAAAAGTCTGTGGCAAAAAATGACTTATAGGCATGTCAGTTTCACACTGAAAACCATCAGATGATGAAGTATGAGATGAACTGAGGTAAATCCTTTTACATCTTATACTTCATTCCCTTGTGCCCACAGGCTCAGTAACAGTCTGGTCCCAATCCAGTCTCAGGTACATGAGTCATGACTCGAAGCAGATCTGGATATGCCCCAGTTTATCCCTATCATCCATTCATGTGTCCATCCAGCCATCTTGCCAGAAAGCCTTACTGAGGCTCTACTATGTGTTAGGCACTGTGCTAGCACTGATGGTATAAAACATCGTGAAGCAAGTTCTTGTTTGTGAGACCTAAGGAAACAAGAAGGTTTGAAAATTACCTAAGAACTTCAAGCATAATTTGTGGACTCTCTGGAGAAGGCAGATCGAAATGGATCTAGTCACACAACAGACCTAAAATCCTTCTACAATTCATTCAGTGTGCTCCTTCCCCCAAATGACTTTCATCAGGAAATGTTTAGGGAGTGTACAAAGAAAAGGAGACATGACATTAATCCTCCCTCAAAACATACAAATCCCCAAAAGTTTTCCTAGGACTGACTGTTGACTATGTGTACATCGAGAGCTGTTTCTCTCTCTCTCAAAAAATGGAAATCTTTTCACATCACCAAAGACTACGATCACCTAGGAGAACTCAGTTATGTCTGCTCATTCCAGATGCATTTTGCATTATTACTAGCCTCATTCTACATGAATTCTCAAATAAGTTCCATTTATTTCTGGCTCATAAAGGCCTGGTTTCACTACAAATGAGAATGTTTGAGTCCTGAAGATGATTAAATGTAGTAACATTTAAGATATTTCTTTTCCTCTCTGTAGCACTTTATAGGAGTCACTTCATATTACTGGGATCAAGGGATTCAAACTGGGGGCGGCACGGAATGTAGTTAAGAATCTTGGCTTTGAAGTCTGACTACCTAAGTTCAACTCTGATCATTCTACGACCATTTGTGTGATGTTGGGATAAGTCACTTAATTTACGCTTCAGTTTCCTCATCTGTGAAAAGGGAACAATAATAATAGTGTCCAAATTTCATAAGGTAGTTTTAAGAAATAAATCAGACAGTTCATTAAAAGAGACAGTATTATACAATCTGATTTACATGTTAGCCATTATTATTATTTCCATCTTGGAGAGAAACACTCACGGTGTGAGGGATTTAGAACCTGGTTTGTTATATTTGGGTATGCTGTAAATTGTCATGAATAACTATTACTAATCCATCGCACTAGTGAAATGACTCAAGTAAAGGGAGACCAAGTGACTAATTTGAGTACCTCTACTAAATTAAGATGGAATTAAAACCCAACAAAGCATTTCCAAAGCTTTCCTACTTGGGTTTCTCTCAAGGGGGTATTCATTACCAGCCTTGGCACTTATACCAATGGCACATCTATGGACTCTGCAACTGAGTTGAAAGTGCTTCACCCACCTTGATGTTCATAGGGTTATTAACCAATATTTACGAAGTACCTGCAGGATGTGTGGGGTGGTCGTCTAGCACGAAAAAGTTGTCTTCTCAACTTTGTAGATTGGAAAACAAAATCAAAAGAAGACATGGGGGGCTACCCTGGTGGCGCAGTGGTTGAGAGTCCGCCTGCCGATGCAGGGGACACGGGTTCGTGCCCCGGTCCGGGAGGATCCCACATGCCACGGAGCGGCTGGGCCCGTGAGCCATGGCCGCTGAGCCTGCGCGTCCGGAGCCTGTGCTCCGCGACGGGAGAGGCCCCAACAGTGAGAGGCCCGCGTACCACACACACAAAAAAGAAGTCACGGGCTTCCCTGTCAGCTCCAAAACCACAGGAGGGGTCAGGAGTACAAAGAAATACTGCTTCTCCCACCACCCATCCTGTAGCCCAGATCTCTGTCCCTCAGACCACACACAATCTCACTGCACTTACATTTAGCAAAGTTTTTAAACTATTTATCTCATCTGTTTTCCTTTATCTCCTAATAGTTATAAAGCAGATTCATGTAGTCCTTGGAATCAAAGTTAACATGAATTTTATTACAAAGCAGGGCTAGAATTTATTCATGAGATAGGATGATGTTAAACTCCACTTATTTATTGAAGCTATAAATTGGAGCACAGCAAATTAAGATACGGTATATACCTTTCACAAGAGTTACATTTTTTATTAAAGGAAATGGTAACCATATTTTGAATTCTTAGGAGTAAAATATAACCCTTATTAATACCACCAACACACCAAAAATCCTTTTAATTTGCCTGCCTTCTAATTTTAGTGTTAAGAGGCTTTAAAGAAAAATTTTCTTTATGAATCTAATTTGTTCATTAGTATAGTAGGATATATGTCATTAACTTTTATAATTATTAAAGGTCATGGTTCTCCCATCTCATCTCTCTGAAAAATAGTGTTCCATAAAAATAAAATAGCCAAGTCAATTCTAACAGAAATGGTTGTAAGTTAATTTTTTTTTTTTTAATTTTCCTAATCTCTTTTTAAGGGTAAGTTTTTGGGGAATCTCTTTTTTCTAACTACTTTCAACAAGCATCAAAACAATCTATGATGCTAACTATAATTTTAAAAGCTACAAAATCTACCCCCATTCATTATGCACATTTACTCTTATGATTCAACTCCGCAGAGTAAGGGCTTGGACACTTCTACTGTGGCAATAGCTAAGAGATTCCAAGAGTCACATGCTATAGTTTGATAATCACTCCACAAATCCATGCTCCATTAAACTAGATCCAATGAGGATTCTCAGCCCACAAAACCTGTAGACAGGGCAATATGTCTTCTCTGAAACATTCTCAGGGGATATAGTTTCCTATAAGGATGTTCATCAATACTGAAAATAGTATTTATCTTTTAAAAAACTCTTTACAGTAGGAAACAGCTAATCTTCTGATCAATTTCTAGCTAACCTGGGAGAAAAAAAAATCCAGGTTTAGATACTAGCTGAGTGAAGTTAAGCACCTTCCTTAAGCATTCTGGACCTTAATTCTCTTCTTTGTGAAATAAGAAGATATGAGATGACATCTAAGTTCCCTTCCAAATATGTAATTCTGTATATCTTACCTGGTGATAGTGATATTTATAAGCTCTGTGGAGTTCACAAGCACTGTCACACAACAGTCTTGTGTGATCCTCATAACTGATTTTCAGAAGTAGGTAGGGGAGTGATCACTGTGTATTTTACCCAGTGAGTGTGCTGCTTTTGATATCCAGTAGAATTCACTAGGGACCCTAGATCTAAAGCAGAATCCAGAAAGATTTAGTTTTCAGGAGTCAGACAGACTACTTTATAAAATAATTTCTTCCTACTCTGTAGTTCCTCATCATGAACCCTTCAAACAAAGCCTTACTTAAAAGAAAAATATTTAAAAAGGGAAAAAAAGTCATGTTATGTGCTTCTGCTGATGCTGCCCCTTACTGCGTGTTGATTTTAGGTTGAAGATAAAATGTAATCGCCACTTGATAAATATCTTTTGAGTGAGGATGAGCTTCCTCCAGCTATTTGAAATTTTTAACAGCACTTGAGGCTTAGGTAAAATTGGGTTTTTATTTTTCTTTTTGCAGCTTACCTTTGCATACTATTTTTATATAGGTTGGAAATTAACAAGTAAAATAGTTTACAAAAAGAGAGAAAAAGGAGACCCTTACTACTAAAAATAAGTATTCTGAATCCAGAGTGGAATTCTGAGTATCTCTGATGTCTTGCCAGTACCTTTACTTCAAGAAGACACAAAAACAATGCCTCAAAAATATGTATAAAACTTTACAGTTAGGGCTTCGCTGGTGGCGCACTAGTTAAGAATCCGTGTGCCAATGCAGGGAACATGGGTTCGAGCCCTGGTCCGGGAAGATCCCACATGCTGCGGAGCGACCTGTGAGCCACAACTACTGAGCCCGTGCTCTAGAGCTCATGCTCCACAACAAGAGAAGCCACTGCAATGAGAAGCCCGCGCACTGCAACAAAGAGCAGCCCCGGCTCGCTGCAACTAGAAAGCCCGTGCGCAGCAATGGAGACCCAACGCAGCCATAAATAAATAAATAAACTTTACAGTTAATAAAATACTACAACAGATGTGATATTTCATCTTTGCAACAATTCTGTAAGGTAGATAAGCTTGTCCCAACCAAGCTCCCAATTATTCTTCATCTCAGAGGTCAAGGAATTTCTTGAATAACTGAAATCGAAAAGACTCATTTTTGTCATTATATTTAACCTCTTCCTGACCTCATTTCTCATCAAAACCATCATGAGAGGTGAGAAATAAAAGCAGTACACTATTTGGTCTGCTCACTTTCCTTCTCTCTCCCTGCCCATTGCCCACACCCCTCCTGGAAGTGCAAAGAAGCAAGAAAACAGCCAAAGGATGGGGAAAACAGAAAGAAAGGAGGAGAAACAATAATCTAATCAGGTAGCTACCAGTTGGCTGTACAATGTGATAAAAAATTAAGTCTACAATTGAAACAGAACATATTATCAAATCTTGATTTTACAACATTTTATCGGTCTGAGTTTTCGTATATAACAACAGTTTGGATGGCCATTATAATCCATACTTAAGAATCTGAAACAGTGCAAATTGCAATAAGATATGCTTTTGTCTTGATGTAGATGTATCACATTCTTTTTATTGACATTTAATAATCCACATATAGCATAAGAAAAAATTCTCAGGCAGAATACTTAACTCAGCAGAGTTTTATACATATCAAGCATCAGGATATTCTATTCATAACATCTCGTATTCTCATCTTTTGGGATATGTGCCTTTTCACTATGCAAGGTCCCAAAGGCTCAAAGTGCTAAGTCATTTTCTCTAAAGTTTTTCTCTTCTAATTCAGAATATTGCCTTCAAATATGTTTGGAAGTTGAACTAATTTTAATTTCCCCTTCACAGAAGAGGAAAACTACATGCCTTCCCTTTAACCTTTGTAAAACTTGAGTTATTGAGTATATATCTAATGGGAAATAATCTCCAAGCTGTAGTTAGAATCTAGCAATTTTGTAGTGGGCATAATTTTGAATAGAAATGAAACGATCTCTAAGCATGATAGTGGTTCAATTAAAAAAAAGTATCGTAATGCCAACTGTCCTTAAACATACAAAACCCCTCAATTCAGCAACGTCTCACAAGTTCACAGCTATAGCTCTCACAATCAAATTAACCTTTTCTACCTCAAAAGAATTCAAAGGACTTAAATATGATTGTCCAAACTGATGTGACACCAGAAACACCTTTAGCTCTTATCTGATGTCATTTCTTTAATCAATAAAAACCAAGACAACATTCCTGTCTTCCACCCCAACCTTTCTGCAGCAAGCTTCAAGAATTTGAAAAACAAACCTCTTGTTCACTTCTCTATCCACAGATTTCTCCATCCATACAACGTATATGTGTCGCCAACAGAAACTGAGGAAATGAACTTGTGACAAACTCATACACATTTTGAAACAAACAGAGCCAAAGTTTAAAAATATGATGGCCTTTCACTTAAAATAAAAAGCCTAAGCAAGAGGTGCTACTTTTCAACTTTCAACTTTTTCTAAAAATTACTAACACTTTTTTTGTAATGGAGAAACATAGTTGTTGAGCTATGATTATTTAGAATAAAAATCCAAGTATAATCACATGAATTTTATGCATTCACGTTTCACCTTTAACCAAGACATTAGAGTAGCAAAAAGAAAAAAATAATTCTGGTACAACTTAACCCTTAAGAAAAAAACAACTAAAACAACACAAAGCTACTATAATCTTTCCACATCTCAGGCACTATATTTTTCATTAAAAACTATCATACAAGCAATATCAATCTAATAAGTATCTCACAAATGGATTGTACCATACATTTAAAATTATTTGCATGAGAATCTCAAAGCCGCTGTCAAGACCCTGTGAGAAGGTATTTTCTGAGGTATGATCACATACTACAACTGCCACATTAATTCAAGGCTGCCACAATACAATGAGTGAACCAAAATATAACACTTACCTTATTATAAATAACTGGCAAATTACAGACACTTTTCAGCTTGCAGCTATATAGCATAGCTGATTAGAAACAAACAAAACATCTTTCACTCCAGTGACAGAACTGCATCTTCAGACTTGGCTTTCTTTACTGAATCCCGTCAAGAGAGGCTGTTCTCCTCCAAGGGCTAGTAGCAGCCTCTTCGCAGATAGCACTTGCTGCTCTGAACGGCAGCGACTTAGAATGAAAGTAAGAGGAACCCGTGATGTTTAAACACGGTTGCTTCACATTCACAGGATATGACTCAACTCTCTCTCAAATCAGTAGGGATACAGCTTCCCCTCATAAAACTTAGATTGCGTAACAAACATCACATTTGGGGGTCTCAAATGTTTACAAACTAAAACTGAAAATTTTCACCCGCTAAATCATACGTGCATTTTTAGTCAACTTCTTCCCTGTGGCACAAGTCGCAAATGGAAATTCGAATAATAGCATGGCACAAAGAAAAACTACCCTGCTTGCTCTCCACAGTGAATCAGTATAATGTTATTAAATGTGTGTGAACTTGCCAACATCCCTCTGACAGAGATACAAAAAGAGGCACACTAAAGTCACTAATGTTCCATCAGTGCAAACACAGTGTAGGATAAAACTCTATTTTAACATGCAAGAAGTAGCAATTCCACAAAACACAATAGAATCTTCTTCACTAAGTAGAGAATGGAAATAGATCTTCGTGGTTTGCTGTCGCTGATTCCCACAGAAATCCTGTCCTACGCTGTCATTACCGTGTGATGCGAGCTCTACCTACCTCTCCAACTCAGAGCCTTCCTTTATCTGTTTCGTGAACATTTCTAAAGAAACATGACTAATGACACAACTTCTCTAGTAACTGCGGCAATTTTCTGTGCTTTTCCCACCTCCCAATACCTCTTAACTCTGAGGTGTACTAAGCTTAATCACACATTGAATTATGATGTTTGGACACCTCAGTCAATAAACATTATAGACATAGACCCTTGGAGAAAAATCTACTACATAAATTCAGTTGCCATCACCAACAGCAAGGACAAAAAAATGAAAACACACATGTCAATCATAGCAAATACACTGAAACCATCTAGACCAGGACTGTTCAGTAGAAATATAAGGTGAGCCACATATGTAATCTTAAACATTTTAGTCATCACATTAAAAAAGGGAAAAGAAACATGTAAACTTAATTTTAATAATGTTTATCCTAATATATCTAAAATATTATCATTTCAACCTAGAATCAATATAAAATTAATTAAATATTTTATAATTGTTGTACTAGCCTTGGAAAGCTAATGTGTATTTTACATTTATACTACATTTTAATTTGAACTAGCTACATTTGAGTACTCAATGGCCAATACATGGCTAGTGGCTACCATATTGCTTCAGCATAGGTCTAGAGTTGTGGGTTCATTCTTAGTCCTCAGCTGCAGTTCAAATGCTCTCTCTTCAGAGAAGGCTTCCCTTACCACCTTGCCTGAAACGACCTTCTCCAATTACTTTGCATCTCATGATCCTTTACATTTCCTTCACAGCCTGGAATTTTCTTCTTTGTTTGTTTACTTATTTATAGTCTGTGGGCCCTAACAAGAAGGTAAGAAACCTGAGGGATCTTGTTGTGGTATTTCATCCCCAGCCCCTGGCATGGTGATCAGTCCATAGCAAAATTTAATAAACATTGTTTAATAAATGAATAAATAAAATACAGAATTTGTATTATGGACTGGCAAATAGTAGAATATTAAGAAATGTGATTTAAGACCAAGTATCTATGATGTTGTTGATACAATCTATCATTGTCACTGAATATTTAGCAAATATATTGGGTAACACTTTCCTAAATTGAAAAACTATCTCTTTTTCATAATGTTAATGATCCTCAATCTATAACATGCTTTCTTCTCACACACAATATTGTATAGAAACAATATACTTGTTTCATTACTCTAACAAAGATTTTGAAAGATACTTATAAGAATCCTTTGGTCCTTATGACATAAATCTAGATACCATTAGTAAACCTATTTATCTGCTACTCACAAAAACATAAAATATTATCTATAAGACGTTTGTAGTGACAATTATATATGTGCCTGAGCAGCAACGTGCCTCCTCCTTCTACTAGTATCATAATCCTGATTTTTATCTAGCAAATCACCTATTTCTCCCTCCCCTCAATCCATGTGGTTTACATCATGCTGACCTAGCCCCAGAAGTGGGCATGTGACCCAGGCCTGACCGACCACAGCGCTGCAGTGATAGGGTCAAGGATGGGCACATGATCCAAGCTGGTCCAGTGAGAGGCAACCCTTACACTTTTGCTGACATTGGGAGAGGGGCTGTAATGTTTGTAGAACGTAAGTCTGGAACTGCTGTTTGACATATTTGCTACCACATGAAGTGAGGCTGTCTGAAAATGAGGCCAACCAAGAAAAAGCCAAAGTCGAAGATGAGAAAGGCAGATTCTGGACAACACTACTGTAGTTCCTAGATCTGGCCATTCAGTAAGTCACATCTGCCCTCTGCTGTAATGATGCATGTACTAGAATATTCACTGCAGAGTTTCTTATAATAGTAAAAAACTGGAAACTTTGCAATGGGCCATGCACAATGGAATAGTTAAATAAATAATGAGTTATCTATACTAAGGAATATTATGTAGCTAATAAAAACACAGGCTATCTAGATACACTGACACGCAAAGCTCCCTAAAAGACATTACATGGAAATAACATGTTGCAGAAAAATACATTATCCCAGTTCTGGGTACATGAATTTTTATATACAAAGTCATAGAAAAGGACCTGGATGAGTGCACACCAATTGTGGACAAATGGTTATGTCTGGGAAAGAGATTCAAAATAAGAGGGTGATGGGGGACAAGGAGAGAGCCAATCATTTTCCTTAGTTTATTACTATTGCATAAATCTCCAACATTTTTTATTTGTAGACTTGCGGTACGCGGGCCTCTCACTGTTGTGGCCTCTCCCAACGCGGAGCGCAGGCTCCAGAAGCACAGGCTCAGCGGCCATGGCTCACGGGCCCAGTCGCTCCGCGGCATGTGGGATCTTCCCGGACCGGGGCACGAACCCGTGTCCCCCGCATCGGCAGGCGGACTCTCAACCACTGCGCCACCAGGGAAGCCCCTGCATAAATCTCATAAAATGAAATGAATTTGTATACTCCTTAGGTAATCTGAAAAGAACATGTTACTCTTTAAAATAAAATAACAGGGCTTCATATCAACATATCAACAGCCAAATATTTATAATAATAATCTTTATATTAATTTAGATAGTCTTGGATCACAGTAAATAAACTGGCCTATCAACAGCTCACTGAAAGGCTTCTGGTCTCTGAACTGGGCACAACTGCTTTCCTAATTAACATAAAATCTAAACCTTTATTGTTTTTTTTGGCTTGATCTAGTCCTCAGAAATCTTCACATTATCTTAGGTACCGCCTCCTGCTTTTATATTGCCCTAGATTTCCACAGTATTCCCTCCTTAAAAATCACACAGCTGAAGATGCTCAGAGTGTGAGACAGGAGTCAGGGCCCTTTTGATGCTTAGTAAACCTGAGCAGAATTGGAATTTACACAGTGCTGACACACTGATGTGTTTGTTAACAGAGAGTACTGCTCTATTTTATTCTCAAAGCCCATTTATCCTGGTAACTTAAACCTCCTACAGAGTCTGATGGCCTTCTCCTTCCATTATCCTTGCCTCCAATGAAAATCTTAACATTATGCCAAACTTGCTTCAGATTTCCTGGAAGAAATAAAACATAACAGATACAATGGAAGCCACCACATGCCCCTGCCTATTCTATCTCCTTCCATTCCCTCTTAAGGTAAACACTCTATAGGATTATCTTTCATCATCCCCATACAACTTTTTATATTTTATTAAATATGTGTTTATCCATAAAGAAGACACTGATTTGCATGTTTTAAGCTTCATAAAATGGTATCATGGTATATAGATGCTTTGGGGTTTTTTTTTTGTTTTTTTTTTGCATAGCATTACCTTGAGGTTTCGTGTAGTTCTACATAGTTTATTCTTTTCAACTGCTATATAGCATCCCAATCCATGCATCCATTCCCCTGTTGGTAAACTTAGGTTGTCTTTAATTTATTGCTATTATTAAACTACCCTAAATTCTTGTACATGTGCAAGAATTTCTCTAAAGGTGAATAACAGGGGATAGAATTGTAGGGTTAAAGGATATACACAGCTTCACCTTTACTGGAAATTGCCAAACTGCATCCCAACATAATTAGACTAATTTACAATTCAACCAGCAGTGTATGAGAGTCTTCCTTGCACTAGATTCCGAGAAACAACAACCACAGTACTGATATTCCAGACTCTGACATTTTTGCCATTTGTTTGTGACTGGTATAGTATCTCAGTGTTTTAATTATGGTTTCCCTGATTACTACTGAAGTTGAGCATCTTATCTAATTATCATTGGGCTTTTCCCTATTGGGTTGTTTGTCTTTCTTTTACTTATTTTTGGGAAGGTCTTTCTATATTACAGTTCAGCTCCTTTGTCAATTACATGAGCTATAGATTTCACCCTTCAGTGTGTGGTGTGTTTTATCATTGTTCACAATAGCTTTTGTAGTTTATTATTTTAAAATTTTATGTTTTTTTAATTTAAAACTTTATTTTTTCCAGTTATTTGTCTATATTTCTTGAGTCAAAATTATGGTGAAAATTAAGTGTTCCTCAGTCATGATTCCTGAAGCATTTCCAAAAATAATGGCAGACCGCATATCTAGAGGATCTGAGATCTCCTATTTCCAATGAGTTCAGTTCATCAATTACTGAGTACTTGCTATGTGCCCCACACTGGGCACACACATGAAGCAATCCGTATCATCAAGAAATATGGAGTCTAATTGAGGAAAGAAAACTTAGGAGCAGATGACGAAGATGGTGAAATGGAGAAGTAACTCTGTGCCAGAGATTGTGCTAATTCATTACTTAATTTAGGACCGGTTTAAGTAAGATGGAGTAAATGTTATTGTAAGAGATATATACAAGATGCTATGAGGCAGAGAGAAGAGAATATGTTATTACCTTGCACCCCAAAGAGTATTCAAAAGATTACCTTGCACCCCAAAGATTATTATTACCTTTTATAAAAGATTATATCAAGTAGTCAAATTTGAGGTAAAAGAGACCTGTGAGATACAGGAGGATTTACAACTGACATTTCTCTTTTCTCAAGAAAATCCATTTTCCCAAATAGGTCACTCATAAATTAATCCTAATTTATTTAGAAGATTAATAGGAATTAAGGGGCAGGTTATTTACCGGAAAAAAAATGCTTCCTTGGGAAGCTAATTCCTTTTTACGATCAGTAATCCAATTACATAATGACATTTTCTCCATTCATGAAAGTTAAAAAACAAAAAAGCCAGTAGTTCTTAGGAACCATAACAAATGGCAAATCTTCCTGTATCTGATTATTCATAATTTGTAATACTGAAGTTAAAAATAAGCTCTTGTTCCTTAAAGAAATTCCATCGTAAATACATCTATAAACAAAACATCCATATTTATCACTTTTGTAAATACAATGTTCATATTATGTTTCTTTCAGTGTAGGTAGTATCTAGAGCATTTTAAAAAGTATAGAATATGAAAGTACTTAATATTCTTCACCCAGGAGGAAGAAAGGACTTGAGCTAGAATTAGAGAAAGGTGGCCAGCAGCATCACATATTTCCTCTACAAAGATTAAGGGTATCCTACTTCCTTGAAGCTATCAGCTTTATACTTCAGTGTTCTATCACTGGAACCCTCTAGGACTTAAACTCAAATGTGTTTTCAATTTGTCACTTGGGGGTGACCGTAAAATGAATCTAGAAAAAAGAAAATGAGACTGCCCTTTGAGAATTAACCTTTGAAATAAAAATATAGTAGGTCAGAGCACATAGATAAATAAAGGCAAGTTTAATTGTCAGAATGAGACAAACTCAAACGCCTGAAGGCGTGTGCATTACCAGGAGGTAATGCATCAATGTCATGCACCTGGTGGGGACCTGCATGAATGGACTGAATGGCAGTACTCCAGCCTCATCTACAGGGGACAGTCTGTACTCAGCTCCAGAGAGTTGACCCCATGTGGGAAGGGCCCAGGAAGGCTAGGTCTCTGGATTTTTCAAATATTTTTTCCATTTTTTCTGGTTATGTGAATACTCCTGATTTTTAAATCTTAGCCTCTATATAGTATGAGACAAACTAAAGCTTTTGAAGGTCAGATGTGCCCATGGAAAAGCCAGTCTTGGATCCTCAGACATGACAATAATCTATTAAACATACTGATTCTGCCAGTAGAAAGACATGGTCCAGACAAGGAAATAGGTGCAAAGCAATCTCAGAAGCAAGCATAGGCCATGGCCATTCAAATGCTGGGCAAGGGTACTCTGCGCTGGTGGCATGTCCCTTATTATTATAAACCTGCACTAATTCCATCACATCTATCAGTCTGAGAAAGAACTGTCTTCTGATTCCACGCTCACCAAACTACTTTCTGATTAGAATTTGGTACCCTGTTTACATGACTTTAGGGAGAACTTGCTGGAAATTTAAGGAATTTAAGGACAACTCAGCAGCTATGTCTCCCATTATAAATTAATAAGTTGGCAGCCTGGTTAGTGGTGGCCTGCCTACAGGCACAGAAAGGGCTGGGTGGGGACACGAGCCACCAGACCCCAGCAGTTTCACTTCTCATTGTAAATGGAAACATTGGCATTCTGATTCTGTACATTAGTCATATGAGCTTTGTTAATATGAGCGCAGCTCTGGGGGACAAATGGGCTCTGGAACTGCTGATGAGTGTGGTTTCTAGGCCCACAAGGCTTTGCGCCAGACCATGGATAGTGGCAAATGCCCTAACACAAGTCCACCCTGCAAGGCCTCCTGGGAGCTTAAGTAATTTATTTTACAACCTCACTTACCCTCACTCTGCCCCCATGGCCATACCTTTCAAAGGATTCCTATCTGATTCTATGAAGGTCCAGAAGTGACCTACAAGTGTGAAGTGAAGAATCAAAGAGAAAACCCAATGAACACGGAGAGAATGCCCACAGAAATGACAATCATATCTGCAATCATCAGCGCTAGGAAGCAGATAGTGTGCTATGTGCTTGCTAAAGACCATTCCGTGTAATCCTCAGACACTCTGTGAAGCTAGTACTACTTTTGGCAATTATTTCACAAAGGAGGAAATGGAGGCTTAAGGAGCTTAAGTAAGCTGACCACATTTACACAGCTAACGAGTAGTGGAGTTGGGATTAGAATCCACACCTTTAAACACTACGCTCTTGTTGTCTGTATACTTTATTTCACTTCACTGTTTTTAACACCAAACATGCACTGTGTACTTATTATATGCCGGGCACCGTTCCAAGTACTTTACCAATATTAACTAATTTCTTCCTCATGATAACCTTATGAAGTGGGCACTAAAATATCCTTATTCTGATAAGGAAACTGAGGCAAAGAGAAGTTATGTAACTTGCCCAAGATTACGCAGCCCGTAAGTGGCATAACCAGGATTAAAACATAGGCAGTCTGGCTCCAATGTCCACGCTTTCAGTCTTGTGCCACTCTTACAATGTTTCCTTGGAAGAAGTGATGAAGATTCAAATTTCAAATGTTAATTTCTACACTATTGTAAGTGCAATTTTTCAGGAGGATAGACAGAAACACAAGGGGAAAAATTTATGCCATATCATTTCTCTTTATTATATACCAATTAGAAAAACTGCAATTCTTCTATATTTGATAATTATGAAGCAAGTAACCACCATAAAATATTACAGGCCTAGATACAATTATTCTTAGGAGATATATCCAAGGAGGGTGACAAATTTAATTCTATACCTGTTTTTCCTCAGTATTGCAGAGGAAATTAAAGGAATACTTTTTATTTCTGCATTTATAAATTCTGGGAAGTAAAGACTGGAATACTTTTGAGAAATCTAAGATGAATCAAATATTCCAGAGTTTAATTTAAAGGTCATTTTCTCTTAGAAATTGAGGAAGCTTAATTTCAGAATAAAAGTGCATTGAACATAAAGAAATTGATGTGGATACATCCGACTTTAAACCACACTTTCTGTTAAACTGAAAATGGAACTTTCAGATCCATAAATTGCCAACTTTTATTAAAAATAATACTTTGGAATAGATTTGGTAAAAAATAACACCTTCTGACTCATGTAGTAAATGTGAAGGGAACATTTCTATTTAAATAGTGAGAAAAGGCCTTCATTGGTTCCTATGCCACCTAAACAATCCAATTTAGACCCTCCCAGACAGGGTCTACAAAGTTAACTCAATCCTGAATTCAGAAGATCTGTTTAAGTGTGGGATATGTTGCATTCCCCTACGGTCTCTGGTGTTTGATTAAGTTTATAAACTCTTTCCAGAAACTGTCATCTTGGGAGATAGAGCATGCTTCTGAACCAGTTCATAAACTGGCACTCAACAAAAAGAGACAATATCTGTAATGCTTTCTTTCTTTCAGTTCTCTCTTCTCTGAAACAGTCCAACCATCTTTGCTTACACAATTCACGTAGTCTGGTCATCAAAACATAGCTTACTCCCCTAGCAGTACTGCTTCCCTAGTTTTATACCTGAGAATTCTCAATACAACCCACACTCGGGGCCCTCTCCTGGGGCCCCTTCATATTTCTCTTCTCATTCTCTTGCTACTTCCATTCTTCCTTGCATTGTCTCCATTTCATAAAACCATTTTAGGAATTTTAAAGTCATTTTTGAGGCAACATTCCATGGTTGTTAAAAGAGTAGGTTTTAAAAATCTGACTACTTTATCAGGGCAGCACCAGTCTTGGAACTCCCCGGCCTCCACAGCCAGCCACCTGGCAACCCGGCCCTTCCCACCAGCAGGTCAGCAACAGCCCCAAGACCACCTCCCAGGGCTGTGGAGCCAGATGCACTGGGATTTGGCCCTGCCCACCAGCAGGTCAGCAGCCACTGCATAAGGCAGTCCTAGCAGCCAACCAGGCTGGGGGCCAGCCCTGCCTACCAGCACACTACAGCAGTCAGCCCTGACACAACAGAAAGGCCCACACAGCCCACATGGGTGGTACCTCTAAAGCATATAGATCTGGTGACCAGAGAAGAATGTGCAACTGGACCCCACAGGACATCTCCTACATAAGGCCACTTCTCCAAGATGAGGAAATGTAAATGACCTACCTAATACATAGAGACAAGGCAAAGGATAAGGCAGAGAATCAGGCAAAATGGAGACAGAGCAATATGTTCCAAATGAAGTACCAAGACAAAACCTCAGAAAAACAAAACAAAACGAGGTGGAGATAAGCCACCTGTTTCATAAAGAGTTCCAGGTAATGATCAAAAAATTCTCAACAAAGAGAATATTTCAAGAGAAGAGATGAACACAGTGAGAAGTTTAACAAAAAGTTAGAAAATATAAAGAAGATCCAAACACAGCTGAGGAATACAATAACTTAAATAAAAAATACACTAGAAAGAATCAACAGTAGATTTGATGATAGAAAGGAATGGATCAGTGAACTGGGAGACTGAGTAGTGAAAATCATCCAAGCTGAACAGAAAAAAAATTTTTTTTTTAATGAGGATAGTTTGCAAGACCACTGGGACAACATAAAGTGTACAAGATTTGCATTATACTCCCGGAAGGAGTAGAGAGAGAGAAAGGAGCAGAGAACTTTTTTTTTTTAAATGTCTTTATTGGAGTATAATTGCTTTACAATGGTGTGTTAGTTTCTGCTTTATAACAAAGTGAATCAGCTATACATACAGAGAACTTATTGAATAATAGCTGAAAACCTCCCTAACTGGGGAAAGGAAACAGACATCTAGGATGCACACAGAGTCCCAAACAAGATGAACCCAAGGAAGTTCACACCAAAACACGTTATAATTTAAATGGCAAAAATTAAAGATAAAGAGAGAATCTTAAAAACAGGAAAAGGAAAGCAACTAGTTATGTACAAGAGAATTTCCATAAGACAATCAGCTGACTTGTTAGCAGAAACTTTGCAGGCCAGAAGGAAGTGGCACAATATATCAAAGTGATGAAAGGAAAAAAATCTACAACTAAGAATACACCACCTGGCAAGGTTATCATTCAGATTTGAAGGAGAGATAAAGAGTTTTATAGATAAGCAAAAGATAAAAGAGTTCAGCACCACTAAATCAGGTATTCAAGAAATGTTAAGGGGACTTCTCTAAGGAGAAAAGAAAACATCACAACTAGAAATATAAAAATTACAAAAGGAAAAATCTCATTGGTAAAGGCAAACATGCAGTAAAGGTAGCTGATCAACTGGTTAAAAGATAAAAATAGTAAATTCATCCATATCCACAATAAGTAGTTAAGGAATACACAAAACAAAGAGGTATAAAACATGATGTCAAAAACATTAAATATGGGGGTGATGAGTAAAAATACAGATTGTTAGAATGTGTTTGAACTTAAGAGATCATCAACTTAAAATAATCACTTATATAGAGAGTTATTATATATGAACTTAGTGGTAACCACAACCTAAAAATCTAGAATCGATACACACAAAAAAGAGAAAGGAATCCAAATGTTAACACTAAAGATGGTTATTAAATCACAAGTGAAGAGAGGAAAAGAAGAACAAAGGAAAAAAAAGAACTACAGAACACCCAGAATACAATTAATAAAATGGCAACAAGTACTACCTATCAATAATTACTTTAAATGTAAGTAGACTAAATGCTCCATTCAAAAGACATAAAGTGGCTGAATGGGTAAAAATCCAAGACCCATATATATGCTGCTTACAAGAGACTCACTTCTAATCTAAAGACACACAGACTGAAAGTGAGGAGATGGAAAAATGTCTTCCATGTAAATGGAATGAAAGGAAATCTGGGGTATTAATATCAATATCAGACAAAAGAGACTTTAAAACAAACACTGTAACAAGAGGCAAAGAAGGACATTACATAATGATCAAGGGACCAATCCAAGAAGAAGGTATAACAACTGTAAATATATATGCATCCAACATAGGAGCATCTAAATACATAAAGTAAATATTAACAGACATAAGGAAGAAATTGACAGTAAAACAATAATAGTAGGGGACTTTAACACCTCACTTGTATGACAGACCATCCAGACAGAAAATCAACCAGGAAACACTGACCTTAAACAACACATTAGATCAGATGGACTTAATAAATATATATTTATATTTCATGCAAAGGCAGCAGAATACACACTCTTTTCAAATGCACATGGAAAATTCTCTAGGGTAGATCACATGCTAGGACATGAAACAAGTCTCAATAATTTAAGAAGACTGAAATCATATCAAGCATCTTTTATAACCACAGGTATGAGGCTAGAAACCAACTACAAGAAAAAAAACTACAAATAACACAAACAACTGAAGGCTAACCAATATGCTATTAAACAACCAATGGGTCAGGGAATAAATCAAAGAGGAAATAAAAAAATATCTGGAGACAAATGAAAATAAAAACACAATGGTCCAAAATCTATGGGATGTAGCAAGAACAGTTCTAAGAGGGAAGTTTACAGTGATATAAGCCTACCTCAGGAAAAAAGAAAAATGTTAAATAAACAATCTAAACTTACACCTAAAGAAACTAGAAAAAAGAAGAACAAAATCCAAAGCTAGTAGAAGGAAAGAAATCATAAAGAACTAAATAAAATAGAGATTTTAAAAAAAAAAAAGATCAATGAAACTAAGAGTTGGTTCTTTGAAAAGATAAGCAAAATTGGTATATCGTAAGCCAGATTCATCCAGAAAAAAAGAGAGAGGACCCCGATAAATAAAATCAGAAATGAAAGAAGAAAAGTTACAACCAACCACAGAAATAGAGGGATCATAAGAGATTACTGTGAACGATTACCCACCAACACAGTGGACAACATAGAAGAAATGGATAAATTCCTAGAAACGTACACTCTCCCAAGAAAGAGGAAATACGAAGAGATTAACTGCCAGTAATGAAACTGAATCAGTAAAAAAAAAAACAACAAGAACTCCCAACAAAAAGAATCCAGGACCAGATGGATTCACAGGTGAGTTCTACCAAAGATTTTTTAAAAGTGGACACCTAGCCTTCTCAAACTATTGCAAAAAATTGAAGAGGAAAGATTACTTCTATAAGACCAGGATTCCCTCATTCTACAAGGCCAGCATTACTCAGATACGAAAACCAGACAAACATACCACAAAAAAAAAGAAAAAAAGAGCTGGAAAATACAATTCCCAAGGACTATGCGTTAATGAAGAAACTGGCAGCATGAGCCTGGCTAAATTTCTTAATTGCTATGTGCCAGTGATTGCTATGTGCCTCTTGCTCTCCCCTCTTTGTGTGTCTACAGCACTTTACCTATGCCTGTTCTGCCATTGAAAGTTGGGTGTTGTGAGGAATGGGGGAAATGGGGAAATGTTGGTCAAAGTGTACATAGTTTCATTTATACACGATGAATAAGCTCTGGGAATCTAGTGTACAGCATGGTGACTATAGTTAATAATACTATATTGTATACTTGAAATTTGCTAAAAGAGTAGATCTTAAATGTTCTCACCACACATGAAAGAAATAACTATGTGAGGCAATTGATATGTTAATTAGTTTGACTGTGATATCACTTTACAATGTATACATATATAAAATATCATATTGTACACCATTAAATACATATAATTTCTACTTGTCAATTATACATCACTAAAGCTAAAAAGAAAAGAAAAAAAGTTGGGCATGGTGGGGCAGATAACTTGTCTCTTATGTTCACAGTTCCTCAGATTTAAGAGCTGTGCTTAAAGAACTACACTGAAGGAGTCGAATCTTCACCAGGACCTTAAATGATAAAAAAAACTAGTGGATGTTTAGAGTTGAGGGTCTTGGGGAAGAAGGTGAGTACATTTGGCATGTGAAGAGGATGTGAGCTGTAGCTGCATGGTAGATTATGGAAGATTATATTTTCTAAAGAGGCACAAAAAAAATCTCTCCCTTTGCACATGCTCTTCTCACAATGGAACTGACGCTCCTCCCATCAAGAGATGATAAGAGACTTCTTGACCTGGAGCAGGATTGTGACTACAGCAGAAGTGATGCTATATGACTTCTGAGGGTAGCTCATAAAAGCTGGTACACAGTCCGTCTGGTTCTCTCGTGGGCTTGCTCTCAGAACCCAGTCACCATACCACAGGAAGGCCAAGTACCCCACGCAGAGGCCCATATGGAGAAATGCTAGGCCTATAGCCTCAGCTGAGCTCCCTGCCAATGGCCAGCACCAACTTTCCAGATGTTTCCATAAACCATCTTGAAAGTGGATCCTCTAGCCCCCAGCTGAGTGATACTGCATGGAGCAGAGACAATCTGCTCTTACCAAGCCCTGCTCAGATTACCTGTCGATGAACAAAATAAATGGCTGATGCTGTCTTAAGGCACTAAGTTTGGGGGTAGTGTGTTATGCAGCAAAATACAACTGGAGTACCCTCTGTCTTCCCTGCTTGCTGTCTTCTATTTCTCCTCATTCCACATAAATTTTCTAGAAGATAAAGCTGGTCAAGTTATGTCCCAGACCTTTCTCATTTTTCCCATTTGGATCTCTGCCACTAAACTGTAATCACCTCAAGATCATGAATGATTTCTTAACTTTATAGAAACATTAAACATTTACTGAATAAATCAATTATCAAAATATTTTTTTCCTGGATCTTTAATAGGATCCATAATGGAGTCCTGACTGATAACATGCAAATTACGCAAAATTGAATTACCAAATTAATAATACTGATATCCCTTTAATGAATCGAAGGAAAGAATTAATCCACTTTCAAATGTTAAAATAGTTTGTACATATAAACTGAGAGACATCCCTGATGAAAATAACTTGTGACTAAGAAAATATGAAATGTTATGAAAATCACTAACATTTCTTCATAAGCAGATCATACACTGTTTTGCCTAAACCTTAATAATCTGATTTTGGTAAGTACTGAACTATAAATACAAACATAGTTCTGCTTTATCACATAATGTATGGAATTATAAGCAATTCTCAACATCTTAAGCATAACATTTGCTATTACCATTTCTGAGGCTTTCTAAATTTTCTGTTAACACTATATACTGTATATATTTTTTCTCAATATTCCTTTATTCTTTCTGTAATACACAACCACTCCCAAATTACCTCTGTAAAAAAATTCTTGGTATGTGCACTTCTTTTTTTCTTTGCTTCTTACTGATCAGTTCTTCCCAAGGCAGACTATTTTCCTTTTATTATCTATGTTAGATTTTTATACATTTCCTCCAAGAAGTTTAAGATGTTTGGCATACAGAGGTGTTTTTCTTTTCATTTGTTTGTTTTAATGAACATCTTCCAGGCATTGCAATAGCAAAGAACAACAAAATTAGGAGGAAAAGATCACAGAGCAAGGGACAGAGTAACAAGGTCAGAAGTGAAGCAGAGTTGGTTTATTTGTAGAGCAGTGAGAACTCAGGGAAGTGTGAAAATAACTGCGTCCAACCCACTTTCAACTTTATAGTGCTACCCTTGGGAAAAGAAGCTGTCCTGATCTCTCATCTTTACTTTGCTTCTGCCAGTCTCATACTTGTGTCAAGATAACTGATTAGAAATTGAGGTGTCATCCCTGCTCTTTGTACCTTATGCTGGATTTGGGCAAGGATTTGGGCAGCCTGAAGTCAGTGACTCTATTTGACTTTCCCTATATTTAAACTCATTGAAGAAATGAATTGATACACCACATTACTGGGGTGGTGGGGGAGTGGTGACTGGGTATGAAATAAGGGGAGGCACAGAGTGCTATGGGTTCCTTGCCCTGAAGGTTGACAAGACCTCCAAGGGGAAGACTGTGACACTTACAGAAGTGAGGGCCTCAGACACTCTCTGAACGGGGACTAAGAGTTAGAACTAAGCTGACTTAAGGACAGTGAAGACATACGGACAAGGACACATTTAAAAATTCCACATCTTCAGCTAAACAAAACTAGAAGAGCACATGCCAGTGTTCCACCTGTGCCACACAAGAGAATTCAATATTTCCATTGTGGATATTGTGATTTCTTGAGAGAATTTTTTGATAGGAGGAAAAAAAGCAAAGTATTTCAACAGCTTCTTTAACAGGGAACTGATGACCCCATTATAGCTGGTGGACAAAACACCAAAGAACTTTTTCATTCTCAAGCAGGCTAAATGGAGACTCTTAAATGCTTATTCAGCTGGATACAGCTATACATTTACAAAAGGAATAAACCTTACAACCAGTATAGCTTCGGTTGGTAACAACAGAGAAACTTCCAAGAGGAGTCATTACAGGCTATTCAGCTTCTGCCTTGCTGAGAGCCTTAAAAGTAGAGAAGGAAAAGGAGGAAAGACACAGAGTGCATGTGAAGCAAGAAAGAAAAGTGAGAAGGCGAAAAGCAAAGAGTTGTTTCAAATTTTTCGTGAGAAAATGTGTCTGCTTTAAAAGAGTTTCCATAAATGGAAGAAGCTCTCATTCTTGCAGCACGCTAAAGCACAAAAGCTTTTAGCATCTTTCGGAGCTACATGAAATAAATGGGAGCAGAACTTCAGGAACAAAAGCTAAATACCATAAAAGGCCTGAAACACCTTTTCTTATAAAGGGCAGGATTTTAATTGTAAAGTCTTTTCATGCATATTAAATGAGGAGAAAGAGAAAGAATCAGCTGAATTTTCAAAATAGCTCTCAACCCATCAATGAATATATCAGTCAAAAATATATATTATATACAATATTGTTCTAAGTGGCTCCACTGGGAGCCCCTGCTACACAATTTTGTGTGATTCCATCATGCTTTGGCTTTTTCGTAGTGTTTAAATGCACTATGCATTATAATTGATCAAACACATATATGTAATAGGACTTAAGGGCTTATTCTTTTTAATATTTTTCCCTGATTACAGTGGTAATCAATGTTTATTTTTACATATTAGGAAAATTCTGAAAAATATAGATTAAAAATTCCTATAATACCTACTCTCATGAATAACTAATGTTAACATATTTATGTCCTTAACAAATATTTATTGAGCAACTCCTTTGTGCCAGTCCTGTCTTAGAATACAGCAGAATTTTCATACTTGTGAGAAGAGACAGAAAATGAACCTATAAGCAAATAAGTAATATTAAATACTAAAAAATATGAAGAAAATAATATAGGCTGTGATAGTGAGTGACTGACAGGTAGGAGAGGGCAGAGCTTGAGGTGGCAGAGAAGGGTTGGTCACTTTGAAAAGGTAACCCTTGAGCAGAAAGCCAACTGATGAGAAGGAAGCAGCTGTGGCAAGACCCAAGAGAACACTGTGTGCAGAACATAGACCAATACAAGCAAAATCCTATTTTTGCCTGTTTTTAAATGGACGGGGTGGGGAGGGGACTCAGATATGGCAGGGATGTTGGAATTACCAGACCAGGAATTTAGAACAATATGATTGATATGCTATGGGATCTAATAGGAAAAGTAGACATATGAAGAACAGATGGGTAATGTAAGCAAAGAGACAGAAATTCTAAAAAAGAAAAAAAAAAGAAATGCCAGAGATCAAAAACACTGTGACAGAAATGAAAGCCTTTGATGTGCTCATTAGTAGACTGGACAAGGCTGAAGAAAGAATCTCTGCGCTTGAGGCTATGTCAACAGAAACTGCAAAACTGAAAAGCAAAGAGAAAAAATGATTGAAAAAAAGTAGAACAGAATATCCAAGAACTGTGGGACAACTACAAAGTATACCTACCTGTAATGTAATTGGAATATCAGAAGGAGAAGAGAAAAAGGAACAGAAAAATATTTGAAGCAATAATGACTGAGAATTTCCCCCAAATTAATGTCAGACACCAAACCACAGACCCAGGAAGCTCAGACAGCACCTAACAAGATAAATGGTGAAAAAACAGAAGGAATGAGAGAATTAGAATTCTTTAAAAGCATAATAAATAAAAAGTCCGTATCTGATATATTTGTTTTAAAAAGTTCTATATCCTGAAACAAAACCCTCATTTCAAAATGGATAGCTTTTCCTGTCAAGGTGCAAAATAGCATATACAAGGGAAAAGAAATCTTACTTCTTTTTGGTTCAATCAGGGAAAGAGCAATACATGTGACACATACAAAGTCCACTCTTAATCAAAGTAACAATTTTCCTGTGTTTATGTTTTGTGGTCAGTACAACAAACGCAATGGGGGTTCTGAGCCAGAACCAGGGACGTGAGTGATTCACTGCTGCCCCTACGAAGAGTGCAGTCCATCTATCAGGTTGATCCTGACTATGGGTGGCAGGCAGTGTGTGTGCCCAGGGCAGGGTGCAGTGGAGGCAGAAGTCGCCCCCGCAGAGAGAAAATCAGATTCAATCTGTAGAGTCAGATTGAAGCTGCAGCAGGAGGTGATCCCACTCTTCCTGCAGTTCCCAGGTTTCCTACGGGAAATGCCTTCTGTTGCATGGGTATCAATGGAGAGGATGAAAATGGAGAACGTGAGTTATACATGAACGGGCTAAAGAGTTAATTAAACTAAGGAACCCCCATCAAAACTAAGTAAACACCTTCAATAGTTTCTAATTTCAGGTGACTGGTAGATAGCTCCATTTGTATAGAGCTATGTTCTTTGTGACCTCACAAATAATACAGTATTTCAGCCACTAGATCATGGCTTTTGGGACACGGACTGTGTTGTGGTTTTTTTTCCTTTTCTCACCACATGTAGTCAACTGCTAACATGGTCACAATTTTTTACTTCTCTTTGTATTCACACAGGAGGCAGTGTAACTTTGCAGCTCCTCTTGTTAAGAGGTAGAATTTACTTTCTCTACTTTTGAATGGAGACTAGCCTTGTGACTTGCTTTGAACGACAGGACGCATCAGAAGTAATGTTGTGTTAGTTCCAAGCATAGACCTCAAGAGGCCTTTCACACTCTTGCAAATTTGCATGTGTGAACAAGCCCAGGCTGGCTGGCTGAGGGATGAGACCACTTGAACCAGAGACAGGCAGCTGAGGCCATTCTAGCCTAGCCAGCCTCAGCTGACCCAAAAGCTACCTGCACATGCATAAGTAAGCCAAGTCAACACCAGAATGAAAGCCCAGCTCAGCCCAGCTCAGTGCAGTCAAAATGACACCTTACAGAACTATATACAAAATAAATGGCTGCTGTATTAAGCCACAAAGGTTACAGTGGTTATTCATGCAGCAAAAGCTAATACTATACTTAGTAACAACCATAGTATCAGGCATTTAGAAAGCACACATCACAAGATGGATAAATATGTTGTTGAATAAATTAATTCATCTAACATAATGCCCATAGTGGGCCAGTGCTGCGCTAAGTATGAGGATACAGAGAGAACAGACATGGTCTCTGGCCTCAAGGAGCTTTCAGGCAAGTAGAAGACACAATTAAATGGTATTTATACAAGGTATTGTCGCAATCCATGATAGTAGTACATTCAGAAAAATGTGGGAGATGCCCAGGACCCAGATTAGGAGTAGGGGTCAGAGGAAGCTCCTTGAGGAGGTGATTCATCAGCTGAGTGATAAGAAAATGAGCACGAGCGGCTAGATGAAGTAGTGGAGGTTGTGCAGGTATGTGTACACCATACAAATGGAGAGAAAAGTATGGAAAGCTAAAAACTAAACTGCTCAGGAAAATGGGACTGGAGTATGAGAGGTGAAGATGATTAATTTTTAGTGTTGCTCTGTTACCAGCTATGGGGATCTCAGAAAATTACCTCAGCTGAGTATTTTCTCATCAGCAAATCAGGACACGAACTGTACTTGGCACACAGAGTTGTTCTGAGCAATACATAAAATAATCTACGTATCTGTTAATCCCAAATTTCTAATTTATCCCTCCTCCCCTCCTTCCTCCTTTGGTAACCATAAATGTGTTATCTACCTCTGGGAGTCTGTTTCTGTTTTGTGAAAAAGTTCATTTGTATCATTTTTTTAGATTCCACATATGCATGACATCATATGATATCTGTCTTTCTCTTACTTCCCTTAGTATGATATCTAGGCACACACTACTATATATAAAATAGATAAACAACAAGGACCTACTGTGTAGCACAGGGAATTACATTCAATATCTGGTAATAACCTATAATGGAAAAGAATCTGAAATAGAATATATATATCTATTTATATATATAAAACTCTATCACTTTGCTGTACACCTGAAACTAACAACATTGCAAATCAACTATACTTCAATTAAAAAAATAATAAACTATGTAAAGTGCTAGTGTAGTACCAGCATGTAATATATATCAATACTTAAAGGCTGTCTATTATTATTGCTTTTATTTTCTTGTTACCATAAGCACATATTTCTTTGAATTTAAAAGTATTTCAACAAAGTATAAAACAAATCCTAACCAAAGACATCACTGAACACTACAAATTATATGTAAATCTTGGAAAGAAGCAAATTTTTTACCTGAATTTTTATATTCTGTGTTTCTGTAATAAGTCCAAATTAATAAAAGTGGAAAAACGGTTTTCCAGGCAGAAGGAACAGCAAGTATAAAATAGAGCAGTGTGAAACTATCTGGCACATATGTGGGATGGCAAAAGCCAAATGTAATCAAAATATAATGTGCCAGGGACAGGGTTCTGACAGACGAGGCAGAGAAAATAGCAAGAGCCAGGTCGTGATGGACCTCATATATAAAGCAGAGTTTAGAGTTTACTCCAAAGGCAATGGGGAGCCATTTCTACTTCTTATTAAGAATTAACATGGGGGGGTGGACCTCTGAGAAAACGATCAAAAGATACACTTTCTGTTTAAGTAGGGGTGAGATGACAGCATTTCATTCATTCAGCTTTATTCAACAACAATTTCTGAGTGTCTTCCATAGATTAGTACTTCCCCAACATAGGTGATTACAAGTAATAAGATCCAGGTCCTGCTCTCAGAGGACTTCCAGATTAGTAGGTCAGACAGCCTTGGAAGCAAATTGCTACAATTCAATATGTTATGTTGTAATACGAAAATGGACCAATTTCTATGAGTATAATAGGTTGGAAGTACTAATTCTGGGGGATGGGGATGGGCAGGGATGTTAAGGACAAAGATTCGAATGGTGCACTGAATGAAATCTGACCTCAGCCCTGTCCATTTCTGTGATCTCCAACTTCTCTACAGACCACTCCTTCCTATAATCCTCTCCATCATATCAGAGTACCATTTCTGTTCCTCCATCTACTGCCTATGATTGCCAAAGGGACTGCCTTAGGCACCAATTATAAAAGGAATAATACAATTTTATATTATATAACCTGGGCCCAACAGAATTAAATCATAAACACTGTGTATTTAGATTTACCTAATTCCCAAGTCCCAGAAGTAACATTTTGCAACTTTTCCCCTTTTTTAATGAGACTCAAACTCATAATAGCTCACTAAACTCAGTTAACCAACCACACAATTCAGCAAAAATCCAACTTTGAACCCCATGGCTCTCAATTTCGTTCAATGTCAGATCATACATTAAAAGCCATATTATGATTTATCCCATAAAATGTGAATGTTTGGTAAAACAGAAAGCCACAGTAAAAACTTTTAAAAAGCAAAAGTCAACATGGAAAACTCTGAATAGCTTTTGTTATTATGTGGGTTACTATAGTCAGTTTAGTAAGAGCAACCTTACTGGCCACGTCTCCAATCCCGAGATACAAGCATCCACCATAGATGGTGGCACACAGGGACCCTTCTTACCAGGGACTTTCGCCTACGGATCCATATTTTCAAGTTTTATATTTGTGTTCAGTTTCTGTTCATCTACACCACAATGTGTACTTTTATTACGTTGACTATTTTAATTTAGTTACTATACCAAAATCTACTGCAAGAATAAGTGTGTACTAAAGAATAGATACTATGGTTTTTCTTATAAACACAAGGAAAACTTCTAAGTAGTTATCAAATATCTGACTAGGTTGGGAAAGTTAAACCATCATCTTCAACATCTAGTGACCCTTCCTTGCTTTTGTAAAACTTCTGTCATCAAATGCACACTTAAATAGGCAGGATTATCGATGAGATTAACATAAAATAATGTTCTTTTGGATGACTGAAATCCTCTAAGCTCCTGTTTTACCATTATCTATTAGGAAGAAATTTATTTGTACATATTCATGTGTGCCATTGAAAGATACTTCAAGTAGTAGTAAAAACATTTCTTTAAAATAGAACTGTAACAATCTATTCCAGTATGCTGTATATATTCTGTGTAATTCTCATACTTAAGGTACTCTCCATGAATGAAAGCTGCTTTAGCAGCCCTTGGCCAGTAATAAATTATAGAAGTAGGTTTCGACCTCAGCCACTCCAGCTCCAAGACTAAGCTCTTTTTTTTTAAAATTTAATTTTTATTGGAATATAGTTGATTTACAATGTTGTGTTAGTCTCAGGTGTACAGCAAAGTGAATCAGTTATATGTATACATATATCCACTCTTTTTTTTTAGATTCTTTTCCCATATAGGCCATTATAGAGTATTGAGTAGAGTTCTTTGTGCTATACCGTAGGTCCTTATTCGTTATCTATTTTATATATAGTGGTGTGATGTCAATCCCAATCTCCCAATTTATCCCTTCCCCCTGCCCCTTATCCCCTGGTAACCATAAGTTTGTTTTCTACATCTGTGACTCTATTTCTGTTTTGTAACCAAGTTCATTTATACCCTTGTTTTAGATTCCACATATAAGCGATATCATATGGTATTTGTCTTTCTGTGTCCAAGACTATGCTCTTAACCACCATGTTATATGCCTCACTACCACTGAAGTTGAGGCTGATATTACTAACAACATAGAAAGTACTTAGTATGTGTTAGTTATTATTATTTTTATTGTTTCACTTGATTATATACGTATGTATACATACACACACATATGTGAAATATATACTTAAATGTGCATATATCTGTGATAGATTTATACATCTCTGGTATATAATATATATACATCTGTAACAATTTTTAAAAATCAATGCTATGAATGAAAAAACTAATCAAAGGAGAAAGAGAATTACAATATTACAACTAAATTAAGAAATTGAAAGAAAGTAAAAGATATTGGTATATGGCTGTATTTCTGCTATGTGTTTTCTTTGGTCTACTATAACCACTTATTTTGTTTTGATGAACAGATCTGACCCATGATGAGTGTAAAAATAGTACAGAAGTGATGGTACTGAATCAGATCTTCCACAAAGAAATAAAAGAATATCATGCTAAATATTAAGATGAAAGTTTGTGGAGGCTCAAATAACCTTCTAGGATATCTTCCAGGAAATAACAACAAAACAACAACAAAAATAATAAAGCTGACTGTTAAGGAGTGGTGAGCATCCCTTATTTCTTAGAAAGCAAACAAAGCACTACACACTTAGCAGTCATATCCTCAGGTGGGTCTTGATGCACCCATGTATGAATTGAAATAATATGAAGACTCACCATTTATATTTTACAGGAAAGGTTCTGTACAAAATAGAAGCTGCTTGTCTAGCATTTGAATTAATTTGCTAAAAGAAAATTTTTCCAAAGTTTAACAACTTTAATGTGGACTTGAATATTTAGAAAATGAATCTTTAGATAATGGTATAAATAAAACAATATTATTTGATTATAACTGTATATTCCACCACAGTTAGTGAAAGCTTATTTATATTCAAGTAATAATTGATAGGAAATTCTTTAAAGATCAATTAATCTTTTCCAATAAATTAAAAAATATTCGTAACATGAAATAAGAGTAGCATACTGATATGTGAATTTACTCAACATCTCAGTATAATGAAAACAAGTTTATTTGAATATTCATTGAAATTTTATTATATTCTGCTAAAACCTTACTTTCCAATACTTTCAATTACTACCATTTCTCCAGACAGTCACGAAATGGCAATACAAGTCAAAGACTGCAGCAATTTCTATCTCAGGAGTAATAGAAGGCCCCAGGCAACGGGCAAGTACATCCTGTATTTGCAAACCAAGGGGAGAAAGAAGAAGGTTTACTGTTAGGGGTTAGAGTTTTTGATATGACTCTTAACTTCTCCTGACCTCAAGAACATAAGACAGTACTTTAACTCAGGGTCAAGGTACTGTGTTAACTCAGAAATGGACTTTCTCAGGGAACTTGGGGTCAGTATTAGGGCCTCGTTTGTCTATCTTGTCTTGGAGAGCTTCTGCCACCAGGATGGAGCCCTGGGAGCATGGCTTAGAGGAAAGTCCAGGAATTGTCCCTTAACAGAGTTACCACAGGAGCAGCAGGAATGAACGTTAGGCTAAACAGAACTCGGCCTAGGAGGTCCACTCCAGCATGATGCATCTTTAAGAGAAAAATAATTCAGTCCTCAATGGGCATAATACCCAGGGCAAAAATGATGGTTAAACTTTTAATATTCTCACACTTAGGAGAGGGAATACATTTTTTCCCACCACATCTTACGAGATTAGAGGCCCAAAGACTCCACGTGGAGCCTAAACCTCCACGTGGAGGTTTAAATCTTTTACTGAGTCCCTAAAATCACCAAGACTACCAAGAGCATATAGCTCATTGGAAGGAGATTAACCTAGTCAAATTTACAGTATATTTTGCATTCGCGATCTGCTGTCAACTGCTACCATTCTTTTTGTTTTAATAACATTTCCCTAAGGTGGTGACCATCTGCAGGGAGCTGACTGCAGGGGGGCTGTCCTTGACCCAGGTCTGGCCAGAATACACTGTTCCCCCTATGCAAATGGATGGTTTCAGGGATGGTGAGGCCACCAAAGTCAGACCACTGAGACTTAGAGGGTCAGACCTGGGACTTGGGCTGAAGCTATCTACAGAGACACTTCTCTTCCTGAGAAGGCCAGCTGTCAAGGCAATGGAAGTCTGAAGCTGCTGGACGTCCCCTTTGCCTCCAAACGCAGGGAACCTGCCAACATAGAGGACAGCAGAGTCCTGCACAGAGAGAGAAAGGGAGAAGCACAGTGTTCTGTTAACACTGGAGAGACCTTGGATCCTGGCAAGTCTGAAGCCCTGGACATCTCAGATACCTGAGCCAATAAATTCCTATTTTGTTCTTGCTGGTTTGAGCTGGCTTTTTTTTTTTTTTTTTTTTTTCACTTGAAAATGAGAGAATCCTGACTTACTTGCCTATACTTCTATTCACTTCAACAAACATTGACTGAGGACCTTCTGATGGACAGGCCCTGTTCTAGGTGCTGGGGCTACAAAAATGAATTAAACATAGTTGCCGATCTCCTGGGAATTCTGTGCTTGGCAGTAAACCTAAGATTTAAAGGTTCCGTATAGGCTAGCAGGCCACATGCTGTTTGGAAAGCACAGACCATGGATATCTGTATTGACCCTATCTCACTGGACCAGAACAGTCATTTTGAAGGGAAAGGAAAGGGAATACCACCCAAGTGGTAAGCATGCTTTAAAAAACAAAATTGGCAGTACATTTTTACAGATTAATAATCAAAGAATAAAATTATACTTGAGAAGCTATTCTATGAGCAGCAGAATATTTATCATGTAAAAACAGTATTCTAGAACACAACAGTAAACACTTTATTCAAAGTTTACTGTACCAAAAATAACAGTGCAGAAAAAACTCATACTAAATTTAGTTGAGTGTTAATTATGACAGAGATAAAACAAATGAACCCAGAGAGAGCATGAAACATGGGTACGTAATAATCTAGGAGTTCATTTAGAGAGTTCTGTATTTAAAGTAGTTTACTTTGATACCATTAATCAATACTCATTTTTAATCTAAAAATATATGAAGAGGGAGATTATCTTTCCAGGTCAACGTTTACTTAGTTCATCCTATGAATCAGGTACTCTGGAGGACACGGCATTGCAATGCTTCAGGGCATTTTCTTTTAATAAGTGAAGAGTAGTACTTGCCATCAGAATATAAAACTAGATGAGAACTTTAAGCTGAGTCCAAAAAAAGACCTTTCCCAAAGTTCTCATATTAGTATCATTCATTATTTATAAATAACAGTAACATTTTATTACAAAAGTATTTTTAGTAGGTCATAATAAAAAGATAAAATAGAATTAGCATATAACTTTTACAGAAATAAATCTGGTAGGAATACAAAGGTTGTCATAGACAGCAAACCTTAAGTAAAACTAAGAAGTAACTATGAAGTTTGGCTTTAGCCCTCACTTTTCTGAGCTCTTAGTTTAGTTATTGCATTCTTCAGGGGCCATGTGCCCCTCACCTCCATATATCTAGAAAGTTCCTCAAATTCTAAAGGTATTGCTCTTCTTTTGTCCCAGTACGGATCACTCACAATTCTTAAGCAGGGAAGAATGATATGCTGACATACAGCTTGAAAAGCAATTTTATTCAGGTGCAACAGGGCTAGGGAAATATCAGTCAATATTCAGTCTATTTAGTTTCACCATTCAAAGGCCATATGACACGATTATACCGAAAGGGAATTTGGGGGATCACTTTCCAATAACATGGTTAAGTCAAGGTAAAGGTATCTGCCAAACCAACCTGGGTGTGTACTATAGTTAGGAAAGATAACATATCTGTGCTCTGCATTGCTCTTTATTTCCATACATCAGGGTTTATCTTTTTTTCCTCACAGTCTCCAGGAACAGTTTCTTTAAAGACTGAGCCTCACCTGAGCTGTCCTAGAGGAAAGGGATTTTTCCATACTCCCTTCAAATGTTCTTCATTCCGGGTACAGTTATGAGAGCAGCCAGCCCGACTCTGGATCCCACGAGGAGAACCAGATGGAAACTAAGAACCTTTGCTAAAAGTCAGAGCAGCTGCCTCCTGCCAAGTCCCAGGCCTAGACACACCTTATTAACTGGCATAGAGCAACCTCACAAAATAATTCACAGCAAGGTGTTAATGATTAATAACAAGCTTAATGTGTTATGGCTCAAACACAAGCCAGTAATACATTTTAAAAGAGCAAAGCAAAGGGGATGGAATACTACAATGGAATCTCAAAGACCTAGGCAGCTTACAAAGTTTTTAGACCATTAAGGCACCCCAGCAGCCCTCAAATCAAATCAATTTCATAACACTGATCCCCCTTATCATAAAGGAAAATTGGCTTTGCTAACAATTGATAAATCACTCATATCCAGAAACCTTTCCATTTTGCACCTTCTGATACTGTTTTTTATGTACCATGATATCCACCAACACATGTAATAAGGTCCCTCATGCCTAGAGGATGCTAATAAGTATTTGTCAAGGTTTCTTAGCATGGCTTAAAAGAAATCTAGAAGAATCAGCACAGTCTTGAAAGGATGAAAATCCAGGGAAAATATTAAGAGGTAGAATTAATAGGTAGCTATCTATTGCTCAAGTATCTAGTATATGATAGATGCTCCTTTTTTCTTTTTTAAGTGAAAATAATACTATGTCATTCAAATAAATCACAAAAGAAAAGTGGTATTAAATCGAGGTAAAATTGTTTTCATTGAAACACTAGTCGATGCCTGGCACATGAAGATTATCTAATAAGGGCAGCTTCAGTGTATATACAGGTTTACCAATAGTCTGAACTAGTCAACACACAGCCTGAGGTCAGTGACATTTTTCTTCAGAAAGTGCGGCTGCTCTCACAGACCATCCAGAATTCAGGGATGTTCACATTCAACACAGTCAGTCTTGACCACTTAGGTTTTCCCCTAATACCAAAAAAAGACCTACATTTTCCAATGTAGGAGGATGCACTCTTAAAGCAAAAGCAAGGCAGAGTACCAATGGAAAAATAAGAATGATACAAACCAGAGTGAATTTACAATGCTGAGAGGAACAACAAAATTCTAAAAGTCCCCCAAACTGGCAGATAATTCCAAAATCATTATTAGATTTTAAATATCTTTTTCTCTGAATATAAATACTCAAAAGATGGCTACTTTGTTGCTCCCCAATGAAGTGCTTGATACGCTAGCAATATTCTCTTTACCCTTAACTCTTCAGGCCATTCAATATTTAATGAACTCTTTAGAGTTCATTAAATATGACTTCTGTTCCTTTAAATTCCAGAGTCTTCTAACTCTAGATTAATAAAAATTTTTAGTGCCAGAAAGAGTCAGGCACTAAATCAGGTTCAAGTCTAATTTTACAGTTGAAAATAGTGAGGACTTGCCTAGGGTCACACAGAGGCAGAAAATAAGATCAGAAGAAAAACATACTGACTTTAATAAGGGTGTTATTTCTTACACACCTACCTTATGTCTCTGAGTACAACAGTTCCTAGTCATGACATTCTGCTGTAGGCTAATACCTTTGTCAGAAGACAATTTCCTTCTATCCATACTTCACCAGCTCAAATGTTTGCAGACAAGCAAAACAAGCCAAAAGTACTTTTGCATAAATTCCCATTTCCTTTTAAAAGGGATATGCAAAATTAAAAAAAAAAAAAGAGTAAGTGTGTTTACTAGATTCTCAGAATCATACAACAAAATATTCATAGACTATGCTTATAATAAGTAAACCACTAATCCGTGTCTGGTTGACTTGTGAGTGTTTATTATCATTGTATTCTAGTTATCTCTTTCAAGAAATTCTTACACTCAGCTGGTGAGCATGAAATATTTTCCTCAAAGCAACACAGCTTTTCAAAACAAATTACAACTGGACATTTCACAGCATCTTCTCTAATCTGGTGTGATCAACTCTAACTGTGCAGAGACAGTTTACTCCCTAACAAAATTTGTATACTCCCCGCTGTAAGGCAGATCCTGCGGATCCAGCAAACTTACCCACCCTTTTGTGGTGTGTTTTCCTAGAAAGCAGCTGCCCAGCCAGTGGCATTTCCCAGCTACTGTTGCATCTAGATGGGTCCATAAGACTGGTTCTCACCAGAGGAATGTCATAAATGCAAGAGAAGTGTGTCACTTACTAGCCAAGGTGGATGAGAGAAGGCTGTGTTTTCTCTTCTCTCTTCTTTATGTTCTCTTTCTGCCTGAACACAGAGGACTTTAAGACCCCTAGCAAATAGCACAGCCCCACATGGAAGGACCCTGGATTCCAGAAAAACTTCAAAAACACACATACTGGGGCTTCCCTGATGGTGCAGTGGTTGAGAGTCCGCCTGCCGATGCAGGAGACACTGGTTCGTGCCCCGGTCCGGGAAGATCCCACATGCCGCGGAGCGGCTGGGCCCGTGAGCCATGGCCGCTGAGCCTGCGAGTCCGGAGCCTGTGCTCCGCAACGGGAGAGGCCACAACAGTGAGAGGCCTGCGTACCGCAAACAAACAAACAACCACAAAAAACACACATACTGAAAGTTATGTGAGAAAAAATCTACTGTGTTTAGCCACCGAAATGCTTGACTTTATTTTTTGTAGCCACTAGCAAAGCCCTAAGTGACACATTGACCTTACTGGATACATTCATAGGCAAAGTAGACGTTCAGATGGTAGTAGTTGCATATATTCTATGCCATAAATATGTGGCATAGAATATTATCAATTTTATAATTAAAATTCTCCTCTGACTGGCCTGCTCCCAAGATCACAGTCACTGGTGAGGCTTAAGTGCAACCAAAATCAGAATCTCTGTGGTCGATCTGAGCATTTAAAAGGACTCTTCATTATACTAAAACAGTAGGTGAAAAAATTTATTGCAGTAGTACCTGACTCCAGATTTCTGCTGTCCATTACATCTCTCTGTAAGTTTCTGAAGTCCAAGGATACTTCCTTGGGACTCTTTCTCTTAAGAGCTCAACAAAACAACCCCTCTTCCTCAGGAGTAGGCTCCATACGAGGGGCCTTATTATTTTTAAGAGGAAAAAGAAAGCATCAACTCCTGGTGTTAACATAAAAGATTCCTTTGGAGACACTTTACAATCTACAATAAATAAGGTCCTAAAACATGCTCAGATGTCCAAGGTTCTGACTAAAATTAAAGTTGTGCCTCCTTTTTAATCAAAAAAACACACAAGGTATAAACTTCCAACTGCCAATCTATTTTTGTTCCAATGATGACTTAAATTCTAATGGAAATGTGTGTCGTCTATTTTGCATCCGTTTTTATAGTAACTAGTGACAATGGTGCCTCCTTAAAAGAAGATGAGTTACTTGATTCTGATCTAGATTAGGGAAATGGACCCAGGAAGGTTTGTTCCCTTTTGTGGCATCCTCTAGAACAAAGGCTTGAAATAAATGGGAAGTGCTGAGTCCCACAAAGTTTCTGTCACAGCTTGGGGCGGACAGCATGACCAAGTCTGCTACCTTTTCCTTCACACCAAGCCAGCTGACTTTACGGTTGGTTAATCTGAGGTGTTTTGCTCACATAGCTCACACTCTCAATCCTCTAAGCAATGTCACCTGTTTTAACTTTGCGCTACACTCATCAAATAACAAGGGGAGATTACCCAGAAAGAATTTTGATGTATGCAAACTTTTTACTGAAAACCATACATATAAAAAAATACTGCTTTTATCTTGGAAAAGGGTCTATTTCAACTGAATTGAACATAAGAAGTCAGTGGAATTATTTTTTCCAATAACTGACCCAAATAACTAATGAACTTCCTGGGTTGTTAATTTTCAATCAATTTTGTAGGAGTACTTTCTCTTTGAAGCTCTCCTTATCTTCCCCTGATAGATGAAATGTTTCTCTATCTACGTACCTTTTATGGCACTGATTACGCTCTAATTTGTCTTTCTAGCTATTTGCACACTGCTTACATATTCTAATAGACCCAAGCTCTGAGGAATCATCCACTTCTGATTTATCTTGATCTTTCCTGCACTTCAGTACCTAACACAGCGTCAGGCGTGTAGAAAGAACACAACGAATATTTTAAAAGAAGCACACACACTATAGCACTCTATCCACTGGACCCCTGTCTGTAATGTCTTATGAGAAAAAAGCTCATATCCACGTGTCAATACGGATGAGGATACCTTTTCTGTACCTTGTATACAAAGCAGCTATAGTGAAGGTGCTGCTGGACATTTTCCCAATAACTAAACTCTTCTCTGAATAATGCGAGAGGACAGTTCTCAAGGTAATTTCAGTGGGTCTGCACCTAGAATAAATGCCTTAACACTAGTATTTTAAAAACATATAGATTTAATCATCTTATTAAACATTGTGCTTAAAATATCCCACAGTACTTCTTCATCTACAACATCAAGTGACATTTGAAAGTCAGCATATTGTATTTTGTAAATGCTTGTTATAGTCATCCTGCCATAGCCTAAAAGTCTAAAAGCAATTATGATTGGGAATAAACTTTAAAATGTTTTAAATTTTTATTTGGAGGTCTAAAAAGAAATCTAGCAACCTTCTCGTTTTTTTAATCCACTATAATTCCAATTTGTCATCTGTTTCAAGAAAAAAAATCAGAGAAGAATCATTTAATCTAATCTAAGACACAATTATTTTGTGTTGTACCATTATTTGTTGAGAAATTAATAAAAAATTGCCAACTAAATGTCAGATGCCAACAATTATAAGAAACAATTTCATTTCTGAAATGTTAAAATGTGAAATAAAAGTTCACCTCAGAATCAATTAAATGAGATACTTAGCAAAGAACATGTAACATGCAATAAAAATATTATGGAAATATAATACAAGAAGAATGAAAGAAATACTTATTAGAACTGAAACTTTTCTTGTGAGTCTATTTGTTGTCCTCAGCTAATATCATTTACTTATATAATTATAGTATAAAATTTTAAAACCATATTCAAAATTTAAGTGATTTACATTGACTTTCAAGTTAATATAAACTCAGTGGTCAAAAGAGTACAGTATTGTATGTGCCCAGGAATTAGTAACCCTGGTTCCCCCCTGGAAGAACTAAGTAATAGAACACAGTATGAGAAAGAGAATTTTCACTGGGTCATTTAGTACCTTTTGAACAGAGGGCCCCGTGCATGTACCAACTACACAAATTAAAAAACAGAATTATTAAAATACTCTCTTCTTTAAAAAATTGGGAGAATAGGGATTTCCCTGGTGGCACAGTGGTTAAGAATCTGCCTGACAATGCAGGGCACATGGGTTCAATCCCTGGTCTGGGAAGATCCCACATGCTGCGGAGCAACTAAGCCCGTGCACCAGAACTGCTGAGCCTGTGCTCTAGAGCCCTTGAGCCACAACTACTGAGCCTATGCACCGCAACTACTGAGCCCATGTGCTGCAACTACTGAAGCCCACGTGCCTAGAGCCTGTGCTCCGCGACAAGAGAAGCCACCGCAATGAGAAGCCCGTGCACCGCAACGAAGAGTAGCTCCTGCTCACCGCGACTAGAGAAAGCCCACACACAGCAACGAAGACCCAACGCAGCCAAAAAACAAACAAATAAATAAAATGTTTAAAAAAACATGAAGGTGAAATAAAGCCTTTATTAAAAAATTGGGAGAATAGAACATAATATGTTAAGAGTTTGATTTTTCTAATCCACTGGTTTAGGAAAAAAACTGTAAACAAGATTCACAAGCTTAGACTCACTGCAGGCTTCACCAAAGTTTACATGCCACTGAGGATCCATAATGTATATTTCAGAAGAGAAAATACTTTTCCTTTAAGAGATGACATCCATCCTGAGGTTTGCAAGAAAAACACCCACCTCCTTTCATGAGCAATATTTGTCGCCCCCTTCATTGAAGACATCATTGCGCTCTTGAGTAGAAGCAGAATTTACCATTCAGAAGGAGATTATACTTTTGGTTTCCAAGAAAGCATTTGGATTGTAACAAGATCTGATTTTTTCGGATAAAGTCATGTAGCAATTTACAAATAAGAGTTTCTGAGACATTCTTGGATGTCTAAATGCATAAAGAAGAAAAGGTTTCTAAGGGTCATATATATGAATTTAATAGCACTATCCTGTTTGTGTACCCAACCTGGAGCCTCAGGGATGCCACAAAAGCCCCAGCCTTTATCCATCCAGCAGTTACCTACTGTGGTGGAGCTTAGGATCCCACTTAAATGACGGTTTAAGACAAATTTTTACTTTTGACTTTTCATCAAACTGCCTCTAGCTGACTGGCATTCGCTGCTTCAGAAGGTTTTCAAATTCGAACCATAGGTGGAGGTGGTGGATAAAAATGAGTGAACTGACAGATCTGTGTGGGAAAGCACATACTACCTGTCAGACTATCTTTATAAAATGGGGAAAGGCACTTTACAAAAAGGGGAAGTCTGATTCAACGATGTATGGATTAAACAAAGGACTCAAAATGATGCTTTAAAACATTCTTATCTAGATTCCAATCTAGACAAATGGTACAGATGAACTTGTTTGCAAGGCAGAAATAGAGACACAGACGTAGAGAACAAACGTATGGACACCAAGGAGGGGGAGGGGGGATGGGATGAACTGGGAGATTGGGATTGACATATATACAGTAATATGTATAATATAGAGAGCTAATGAGAACCTGCTGTATAGCACAGGGAACTCCACTTCACTGTACAGTAGAAACTAACACAACACAGTAAAACAACTATACCCCAATTAAAAAATAAATGAAAAAAAAAACATTCTTATCGTCTTAAAAGCTACTCTCAGCTTTTGATTCCCAATCCTCTTTGAACATTTTGCTGTGATGCTGTGGCCAAGAACCTATTTTTCATAGTATCTGCAGCATGTAACTGGCTGGAAAATGTACAACAGAAAGTCAGGTCCTGTGTTATGGGCACCAGCTCTCTTACCAGAACACTTCCATAGACTTTCAGCACCTATCCAAAAACTAACCACAGGAATCTAAAATAGCACTCCAAAGAGAATCTGGTTCAATTTGCACTGAGTATAATTATGCCCTTTCCATGGCCTTCCTGTCATTCATTGAAGCATGAAAGGCTTTTAGGAAGGGGATTTTTTTTTGCAGGGTTGGGTAGAGGGAGGAATCAGTAGTCTTGTCTTGGCCAATGTTAAGTTTGAGATCCTATCAGAAATGAAAATGGAGATGCAAGGTAGGCCACTGAGTCTGTAAGTCTGGAGCTCATGGGAGAAGACCAGCACAGAGGTGTACATTTGAGAGTCAGCAGTGCAGAGATGGTATTTTAAGCCATGAGCCCAGGGCGTGTGTGAAAAGGGGGCTGAGGACAGAGTTCTAGGGATCTGTACCCTTGAAGGGCTGATGGAGGAAGAAGACCAGCAAGTAAGACTGAAAAAGAATAACCAAGAAAGCAGGAAATTAAAATTAATTAGTTAATTAAAATGTAAAACTCTTTATAGTTCACAGAGGCCTAGAGATGAAGTGGTTTATGTAGGGGGATACTGTCAACCGTGTCAAGTGCTGGTGAGATGGGAAACAGGGTACTGATAAAGAATGGTGTAGTGTTTAGAGAAGAAATTCTGAACAAGACCGCCCAGGTTCAAATCCTGGCTCTACCACCTACCAACTTTTGTCAAGTTATTTAACCTTCCAGTGTCCTTATTTGCAAAACGGGTCTTGTAGTATTGTTATGGACAGAATTGTGTCCTCCCAAAATTCACATGTTCAAGCCCTAACCTTCAACTTGACGGCATTTGAAAATGGGGTCTTCAGGTAGGTAATTAGAGTCAAATGTAATAATAAGGGTGGTGCCCTAATTTGAGGGGATTGTTATCCTTACAAGAGGAGGAAGAGACACCAGAGAGCTCTCTCTTTCTCTGCGCGTGCACAGAAGAAAAACCATGTGAATACACAGCGAGAAGGCGACTAGCTGCAACCCAGGAAGAAAGTTTGCACCAGAAACCAAATGTGCTGGCACCCTGACCTTGAACTTCTAGCCCCATAACAATGAGAAAATAAATTTCTGTTATTTAAGCCACCCAGTCTGTGGTATTTTGTTATGGCAGCCCAAGAAGACTAATACAAGCATATATTTGTTTACTTCCAGATATGTCAATTGCCTAGTTTGAGTTCTGATGGAACAGTTTTAAATATATACTGTTATATAGAGGATAGAGCAATAATATGATCACAAGCTGTCTCTCTGCTATTAGATAATTAACCTCAGCTGCCACCTGAGTCGCAGAACCTTTGCCCCTGATGACCCCTTCATTTGGCATTTATAGCCCTGGATCTTCACCGGGTTGGCTCCTCGTCTTTTAGATATCAGCTCAAACATTGCCAACTCAGCAAGGCTTTCTCTGGCCATCTAAGTTTTCCGCAACACCATGCAAAGACACCATAAAATCAGACTGTCCTGTGTTACTCCTAACACTCATTACTACCTGAATGCTTTTCACTTGTTTCTTTATTGTGTTTTTTCTTAATAAAATATAAACCCCATGAGGACAGGGATTCTGTGCTACTGACTGGTGTATCCCTAGGGTTAGAATAGCACTTGACACATAGTAGGTGCTTAATAAATACTCAGTGAATAAATAAGTAAATGAAACAATATACATAGGCTATACCTGCCCTGAAATTAATGTTCACAACTTATCAGGTCTGGAACCCCCATTTTGCATTGATCTAATCTATGCATACCAAATGTCTAATTATTCAACAAAATCTCCTGCAGCCAACTCCAGATTACTCCAAATCATGTCTCCTTCAATTCTCTACCTTTGAAGTCACACTGAACATCCCAAACCCCAGGATAGAAATAACACAGACTGGGCCTCAAAGCAGTAGATGTATATGACTGAAGTCCAAGGATTGAGCATGATGTTTGAGGGGAACCAGAGCTACAAGGTGCTGCTGGGACCTCAAGTGGGAGGCTGGGAGTGGAGCAAGATAAGGCTACAGAGAAGGGTGGCGGGCAGATGCTGGGGACTCAGACACCTTGTCGCCGAGCGCTTGCACTCATCCAGGTGATGATGGACAAACATGGGACGGTTTTAAGCAGGAAAATGATGCGATTAGATATGCCTTTGAGACAGTTCACTCTGGCCTCTATGCAGGGTTTGGTTTGAAGAGGAAAAGGCTGAAGGCTGGGAGGCCAGATAACAAGTGTGGTCGGAAGTGAGTACCTTGCACTTGTCTGAAGCTCCAGGACCATCACCACAGCTAGCTGTGGCCGTTCAAACTACAAGAGTAGATGAGAACTTTGGAAAATATTCTGGCAGTTCCTCAAACCATTTCTCAATGGTTAAATGTAGTTACTATATGACCAGCAATGCCCTTCTTAGGAATTCCCCTCAAGAGAAAGGAAAATAGGTGTCCACCCAAAAATGGATACATAAAGGTCCACAGCAGCATTATTCAACTGGTGAATGGATAAAATGTGGTATATCAACTGAGCAAACAACAGAAATAAAGTACTAATAGATGTTACAACATGGCTGAACCTTGAAAACATTATGCTAAGTGAAAATAAGCGGGTCATAAAGGACCACATATTATAGAATTCCATTTATATGAAATATCCAGAGTAGGAAAATCTACAGAGACAGAAAGTAGATTAGTGGTTGCCTAGGACTGGGCAGGGTGGGGTATAAGAGAAAGGATGGAGAGATTCGGGGGGTGATAATTAAGGGGCACAGAATTTCTTTTTGGGTTAATGAAAATGTTCTAAAATTGATCACGTGATGGATGTAGAACTCTGTGAATACATTTAAAGCCACTGAATTGTATACTTTAAATTGGGTGAATTGTACAGTATGGGAAGTATATCTCAATAAAGCTATTTGAAAACGGAGAGAGTAAGAGTCCCTCCAACAGCAGCAAAAACATTGTAAAGTGGTCCTATAGTGGTCACCAGGGGAACACCAACATATAAGTACCAGGTGGAATAATAAGGAAAACCCCCCAAAGAGACAGAAAAAAGGATCAGAAACATTTCAGAATTGAAAGTTAAAGGAGTGAAAGATGCCTAAAAAAATGATGACTCAAGTTTATTCTGTTGGGAATATGAGATTATAACCATACTTATGAAGCACTATCAGGAAAACAAAGCACTATCCAGTTTCCTCAAAACATCAAGGACTCTTTACTAAACCATACAGAATTAAACTAAACACTAGCTCAGGAACCTATTACAAGAGAGGGACAGCACAGGAAAAGAAAAGAGCAAGTTATCTGCCTGGTATTTTTCAGCTCATAACTTGCAGCATCTTCTTTATCTGATGCAAGTTTCAGAGCTTTCATCAAGTGCATCAGATCAATGTAACTCAACAAACTATCTGACTAAAGTGTGTTGTCCTGGTAGACGCATCACAATTGGTCTTCACCTAACCTCCACCGGGAGCAGTAGCCTCATCTATAAAATAAGGGGCACAAAGCATACAGGGGTCTTCAATCTTTCCGTGAGGAAAGTGTCTTTTTTTTCCCTCCAGAAACTAGGAGGTAACTGAGGAGGGTGGGCTGCTGATAGCAAGGCCATAAGCAGAGAACAGGTGCTTAGTTTCCACTGGGAAGAGACTTTTTGGCCAAGACCAAGGAAGTAGAATTTGAGGGTACAAATCAGTCACTCAATGAATTATAATATCTCTTTAAATTTGTCTGAGGAAAATCCCAGGTTCATTTTGTTGTTATGTTTTGTTTTAACTGAAACTTCTTCCAATGCTCAGAAACTGGAGGCTTCACATTCTATATTCAACACAGTCTGGCAAATGGCTGGTGGCCAAAATTGGTATCAATGATTTCCCTTTGCCCTACTGAAAGGCTCTCATGCTCTTCAGGGATAGGAGAGGAACAAATTAGAGCTGCTTTTCTAGATCCTGATGTTGTCAAAGAGTTGCCTCTGGAAACAAGGAAGGAAACCCCACCTTTCTCACACTACTTCTGCATAACTCTCAGACCTAAGATTCTGTAAACAGGAGCAAGAGAGAAAGGGCAAGGCCGAGCACGTGAGAGACAGGAATATTAACGCAGCAGGCTGAGCTCCAGAAAACAGGACTTAAGGGAATGGATTTGAGCCAACAGACCTGTTTCTGTTCACGAGGCTAGGTTTTGATGCCAAGGACTTTCCCCTTACTCACTGGATCATGAAATTTTGAGAGCTGCTAGTATAACCCTAGAGTTAGACTAATTAGTGGCCAAGGTTGTGATCATGAAGTGGAATTTAGGGTAAGGACTTCGAACAGGATCAAGCTTTTTAATAATAAAGAGAAATTTAAAGAGTAAACCTCATTATTTACTATGGTTTAGGTCTCATTTTTGGTTTTACAATGTTAGGCACATGGGTCTGGGTACATTCCCAATCCCCTTACTCTGCTCTACTTTTTATTTTTTGTCAGAGTAGTTATCACTTGCAACATACGACAATTTACTTATTTTATTTCATTTACTTTTTTAAAAAATTTTATTTTGTTTATTTTTGGCTGCGTTGGGTCTTCATTGCTGCGTGCGGGCTTTCTCTAGTTGTGGAGAGTGGTGGCTACTCTTGTTGCAGAGCATGGGCTCTAAGCATGCGGGCCTCAGTAGTTGTGGCTCACAGGCTCCAGAAAGCAGGCTCAGCAGTTGTGGTGCAGGGGCTTAGTTGCTCTGCGGCATGTGGGATCTTCCCGTACCAGGGCTTGAACCCGTGTCCCCTGCATTGGCAGGCGGATTCTTAATCACTGCGCCACCAGGGAAGCCCCATTTACTTTTTATTATCTGCTACACTACACTAAAATGTAAATTCTTTGAGGGCAGAGGTCTCTGCCTATTTTATTCATTGATGTATTCCAAGCACCTAGCATAAAGCTGGTCCTATAGCAGATGTTCAATAAACACGAACTGAGTAAAGAAATGAATGAGTATACGAGTTTTAATAAATGAAGTAAAATGATATATATAAACATGCATTCCAGAATGCATAGTTACATCAGTGTGCTGTCTCTTGAAATAGCCACCCTAAGGGACTCTAGCCTTATTCCAGTTACGCCATTACTCAAAAAATTTTTGATAGTTTCTTAAGCTTTGGTTATGAGCCACATAATCATCTATTTTCTTTATCAAACTTTGTTCCAAATGACTTTTAGTTCTTACCCCAAGTCAAATTCAATCTGAAAGAAGACTTGTGACAATTTCATAGAGAATTAACAACAAAAATCTCTCACTACACAATCACCAGAATTGAACAAAGAGCACCCTAGTAACATCCTATAATGTTGTTAATATCAGTACAGACTGCATATTACAATTTGGGCTGAATGCATAACTCTCATTTCTCAGAGGTATTTAGATAATCACCTTTGACAATGTGTTTGTTCTTTTGTACCTGTGTGCTTCACCATCTCTCCCTCATTTAATTAAATTGTGAAAATTAAATACACTGAGCTGGGTAGGACATTAAGTACCACAAGAAGAAAGCCATAAAAAATTAGCAAACTTATACTTCTTTATAAGATTTTCCAAGGGACTACCTTTTGCAAACAACTTTTTCTTCCCCAATACAAAAGTATCCTGTGCTCAATGGAGAAAACTTGAAAGACGCATAACAGAACAGAAAAGTGTGCAGGAAATGAGCGTGAGGGTGGTCTGATGGCCACGGTTTTATCTCAGGTCCCACTCTCTTGCACTCTGTGCTCCAGGCACGTCAGCCTTCCTGCAGATCCCCGGCCACTCACGCCAGGGTCCTGCTGCCTCGACACCTTTGCCAATGGCTCCTCCTCTGCCAGGTTTGCTGTCCCCCACAGCCCCTCCCTTTATCTGGTGGCACCATCTCACCCAACAGACCCCAGCTCTAACACGGCTTCCTCAGGGGAGGCTCGTCACTTCCAGGTATGGTAGGTCCCTTGCACTGTGGCTCTATAGCACTGACTGCAACATAAGGTTATACATACGGTGACTGATTCGTATCTGTATACACAGTTACCTAACAAACACGAGGGCAGGGGCCACGGCTATTTCACTCCCCACAATCCCTCCAGTGCTTCCTGCTGAGCCCAGCACAAACAGGTGCTCAAGAAATGCATTCATCAATCCTGCACACATTGCTTGAGTGATGAACACCTGACAGAAACCAGATGAGGTGCTGGGAAAACTGGAGATGACTGTTTATGAATACTGACCAAGCTCTTGGACTCATATGAAAACTGTCACATCTAATTACCTGGTCTCTCTCGGGAAGTCCTGAGCTGACATAAGAATTGATCATATGTACTAAGCTTTTTACAAGAGACAATATAAGAAATGTCCATTAGAATAATATTTTTGTATCTTCTGCAAAACAAGAGTCAAAAATTTATTGTCTGCAACTAAGGTCCATGTAGTAAATTTCTCCTATAGGAAAAAGAAAAAAAGTTTGTTCTTTGGCTGAATTTGTGTGCTCCCTACTAGAATAAGAACTGTTTAAAACCAAAATGTTTCACTTTTTCTTGGCTAACAAGAAAGTCAGACTGAGGCTGAGCTCCTGATAACAGGGATTAGTGCACTCTGCATTTACTTTTCACCTTATCTTTCTGATTGATTATTCTACCATTCTTAATTACCTTGAGTCTGCATGTTTTCACACTATAAAATGCTTCAAGGCTATTCTGTAAATAAGTGAGATTATAAATAATAACTAAATATTAGAAAACTATTTTTCCAAAGTCAAGTTTTTTAAGTATTTTAAGTTTATGCTTTTTAAACTATTTGTCATAAACTCTTGAGTTATTAACTATTATTCCACTTTAACCTAGCCTCAATTCTCATATCTGTATACTCTCGTATGTTACAGGTGAGATTACATATAAAAGAATGGCATACAGTATCCATCAGTATTATTGTGTAACAAGCCTCTCCAACTTAATAGTTTAAAACAACAATCACCTTACTAGCTCAAAATACAGTGGGTTGGCAATTGGGGCTGGGTTCAGCTAGGCAGTTCTTTTGCTGGACTCACTCATGCAGCTGCAATCAGATAGCTCTGTAGCTGGGACTGGATAGTCCAAGATGGCCTCACCCACATATGCTGGTGCTTGCTGTTGGCTGGGCCACAATTCTCCTGCTGGCTAGCCAGGGTTTCTGCACATAGCACGTGGATTCCAAAAACAGCAAGAGCTCGACTGCTTTTCCAGCCTCTGTTTGCAACACTTTGCTAATATCCTAATGGTCAAAGCAAATCACATGGTCGAGCTCAACGTCAGAGGGAACACAGATATAGGGAGGAGTGATTAATTAGAGGCTATCATAATAACAACTTGCTATAGAATATAATAGATTAATTAAGATTATCTTTCTTCTCAGTTTTCAAAATACCAGTGCAGTTACTATCTTTGACTAAATAATATGCAGTCTCTGGATAGCAACTGTGGTTTATTATAACCTCTATGTTACATTGCTTTCCTAGAGGCTTGATTCACTTTTGTCTGATGGCAAAAGAAATATCCTCTTTTTTCCAAATTAGAAAAAAGGTCAGACTCAGACACTGAGGCATGTGAAAAATCAATATTTCATTAGATCACCACAGCTCCAGTACCAGTGCAGAGACATAAAAGTGAAGAAAAACTTTATGTTTTCAGAACAAATATGGAAGCAGTTTTTATAATTTCGGGAAAATATAGTGAATAATAATACATATTCTCAACTTTTCAGTCAGGGAGCAGAAGTAGAAAGAAAGAAAAGAAAGAAAGGAAGGAAAGAAAGGAAGGAAGGAAGGAAGAGAAGGAAGGAAGAGAAGGAAGGAAGGAAGGAAGGAAGGAAGGAAGGAAGGAAGAAAGAAAGAAAGAAAGAAAGAAAGAAAGAAAGAAAGAAAGAAAGAAAGAAAGAAAGGAAGAAAGAAAGGAAGAAAGAAAAAATATACATATAATGATGGTAAACCGAGGATATTGACAATTACGACTGAATTTTAAAAGTCCTGTGAAATAAACAGGTTCCTAAGTCAAATGCAATCTTATTGGGTTCAGTGAATATTAAAGTATTCTGGATCAATACACTGAGAAAAATTATAGCCTGGTTTACTGGTTCAAACCAGTTCATTAAACATTTTCTATTTCAGAAAATAACAAACTTATTAAGAGTCAGACTAATTTTGCAATTGGAATAGGCTTCAATGTCACTGGAGTAGGTTTCAAAAATCTGTCCCTGAACTACTTTATCACCCTTCTCTACTACAGTGCACAAACCTCCTACCCTCCAAGTACATTAAAACACTTGATCCTTTCACATGTACAGGTCCTAATAATCATGATTCTATGCCTTGACGTTCATTCCCTCTCTTTTCAATTTCATCTATTCTTTTTCTTTCTGAAGGGCCAGAGAAATGGCGCCTTCCGTGGGAATGTCCCCAAGCAGAGATAACTGCCCACTCACTTCTGTGCTCCCACAGTGCTGGAGGTACTTTGTCTTCCTGGACGGTTTTTGTTACCCCGTGAGCTGTTTCCTGGGGGTTTGCCCTGTCCACTCAGGAAGAGCCTGGGTTAGATAACTCAGATTCATGACAAGGTATCACCTCAAGCTATCTGTTCAACTGAAGACAGGAGGATGAATTGGGATGGTGGGGAGAGCAGAGAGAAGATGGAAAATGAGAAGTTGATGAGAGAGAAGGAAGTTAGGGAGGAAGAAAATCAAGGAGGGGTGAAGTGGGGAAGGAAGACTAGGAAGAAGGAGTCAGGGAGGAGAAGAGGGAGAAGTGAGGATAAGTAGCAGTACCAGCTCCTGGAGAGCTTACAATGGGCCCTGCTCGAGGTTTCACATACATTATCTTTTTTAATGTTTACAATAGTCTTAAAAGGTAAATACTATTATTACCCCTATTTTTATGGATGAAGGAACTGAGGCATACAGATGTTCAGTACCTCATCCAGAATCTCACAATTAGGAAAAGGCAGGGCAAGAGAATTAATAAAGGTCTAGACAACCTCAAGCCAGAGCAACAGCCACTAAGCCTTCCTGATTCATGTTGATGTGCCCTTAAATCTAGCCTCGTGCCTGGAACTGTCCCCTGATCACTTTCATCAAGACCACAGGTGGAAAAATTATATTTTGCAAAGATTATTTGTGAAAAAAAATATTTTGCAAAGATTATTTCCTTCTATTCACCCAAATAGTCTAGATTCTAAAACTCAGTCAACAAAACCAATTACTAAGCTAAGTATTTAACTTCCTTATTCTCAGTTTGTAGCAGATATTCTTCTCCTGAATTCCTTCAGTACAATGCCCCAGGTTACCTTCAGAGATGTTATAAGCAACAGCCCTATGAAATCTAATGCTGTATTTGTTGCTGGCTAGTTGTTTAAGACCTTGCTCCCTGCAAGAGAAGGTGGGGAGCACTGCAGAGAGGAGGTATAACTAGTTATGAAAAGGACAGACTGCAGTTGTGCAAGCCCTGCCTCAACTATTACTATGTGACATGTAAAGTTTATTAGACTCTTTAAGCCTAGTTTTGTCACCAACAACGTGATAATCCCGCATGAGAGGAGGGATCAAGATGATGGAATAAGAGGACACAGTGCTCACTTCCCCCACAAACACATCGAAAATACATCTACATGTGGAACATTCCTCACTGAAAATTAACTGGAAACTGGCAGAAGGACACCTGTACAACCATAGCTGTAAGAAGGATACATAAATAATTGGGTAGGAAGGGAAGAAAAGCAATTGGGTTGGGACCTGTCCCCCTAGGAAGGGAATCAGAGGAAAAGGGAGATTGCACAGGTGGACACCTGCCCTGGGGACTGAGCAGCTCTAGCCACAGACTGGACAGCTAAGTCCTAGGGTCCTACATGGGAGACACAAGCCCCCTTAGCTGGCTGGAAGGCTGCTGGAACAGACAGAAGGGCTGTGGGAAGCCTAAACTCCGTTCACAAGGAGCACAAGCTCACCGGCTTGCCCCCGAGGCAGGGCAGAGATGTCTGCTTTACCAGTTGCCAGGTTTCCTGCAACTGCCTTGCCAGACACCCTAGCACAAGCCAACCAAATGCTCTCACCCCACTCACTCCATATCACAGTGCAGCACTGGATCTGGGGCAACCACTACTGGGGAAAAGACTCAACCTTAGGAGTCAGAAGCAACCCATTCCTGGAGTGGAGCCTGGGTGGGGCAGCAGTGGCCACTGTGGACGCTTGTTCAAGCAGCGGTCCAGAAGTAGCCCAGATTTCTGACCTCAGCCACTCTATCACGGCTCACCTCCCGATACACATGGGGCCTACCCACCCTGTGGAGCATATCTAAAACAGGGTAGGGATGGCAGAAGTTGGGGCAGTGATTGGCTGTGAGGGACAAAGGGGACTTGCAACTGAGGCTACATCAGAGTGGAGGAGCAGGAACCTGAACAGGCAGCGCGTCAGACCTCTGTCTGTGCACGGGCCTCACCTGCTTCAGCACTCCCCCAGCTCTGCTGCAAGGGTCCCAGTGTGGGGAGAGGGAGAAAAGCACACTTAAAGAAAACAGAGCCAGCTTGTCCTAATCCTCAAGGCTTCTTCTCCAGCAAATTGGGATTAGACTCTGCCCAAAAGGGTGGTGACAGCCAGAGAGCAGAAAGGAAGCCCTGCCTCCCACCTGGTGCCAGCTCTAGCCTCTCCATCTCCAGCCCCACCCTCTTCTGAGGTGACAGCCACCAGCATATCCTGAAGAAAGATGTGACTTGAGCCTATGTTAAATCCAGCTCTCCCACCAAAGGCACTGGGAACATGCAGTCTGTATAGGGATGCTCAAACATAAGAACACCCCTTCAAGACCACAATGAGTAACTGTTTCACCTAAATTCAAATAGGCAGAAAAAGTTAAACAAAATGAAAAGGCAGAGGAACTATTCTCGATTGATAGAGCAAGAGAAAACCTCTGAAAAAATAACAAAACAGAAATAAAAGAACTGACTAGATAAATAATTCAAAACATTGGTAATAAAAATGTGAACTGAATTAGGGAAAAGAACTGATGCAAACACTTTAATGAGGAACTGAAAAATATAAAAAAGACCCAATCCAAAATGATGAATTCAAAAGCTGAAGTAAAAAATATACTAGAGGAATGAATAGCAGACTAAGTGATATAGAAGAAAGCATAAGTGATCTGGAAGATAGAATAATGGAAATCACCCAATCAGAACAGCAAAAGGAAAAACAAAATTAAAAAACTGAAAGCAATTTAAGACATCTCTGGAGTAACATTAAGCATACCAACATTCACATTATAGGGGTCACAGAAGGAGAAGAGAAAAGGAAATCAATAACGTATTTGAGGTAATTATGGCTGAAAACTTCCCAAATCTGAAGAAGGAAACAGATTTCTAGGTACAGGAAGCACAGAGGGTTCCAAACAAGATGAACCCAAACAGACCCATACCAAGACGTATAATTAAAATGGCAATAGTTAAAGATAAAGAGAGAACTCTAGAGGCAGCAAGTAAAAAACAGAGTTGTATACAAGGGAATCCCCATAAGGCTATCAGTTGATTTCTCTGCAGAAACTCTGTAGGCCAGAGGGAGTGGCATGCTATATTCAAAGTAATGAAAGGGAAAAACCTGCAACCTGGGATACTCCACCCAGCAAGATTGTCATTTCGAATAGAAGGAGAGATAAAGAACTTCCCAGACAAGCAAGAACTAAAAGAGTTCATCAATACTAAACTTACCCTAAAAGAAATGTTGAAGGGCCTTCTTCATGTGAAAAAGAATAAGAATCTATAGGAAAGACAAATATATAGGAAGGACTGAGCATCAACCACTTAAATAAGCCAGTATGAAGATTAAAAGACAAAGAATTATAAAAGCAACTATAACCACAATAAATAATTATAGGATAAACATGAAGATGTAACATATGACATCAAAAACACAAAATGCAGGGGAGGGTTGTCAAAAATGTAGATCTTTTAGAATGTGTTTGAACTAAATGACTACCAGATTAAAGCCAAGTAGGTATAGTTATAGGTCAACATACAGGAACCCAATGGTAACCACAAATCGAAAACCTAAAATAGCTACACAAAATATAAAAAGAAAAGGGTCGCAAGGATACTACTAAAGAAAACATCAAACTACAAGGGAAGAAACAAAAAGAAGAAACGAACACAGAAGAACTATAAAAACAACCAGAAAAGAAGTAATAAAATGGCAATAAGTACATACCTATCAAGAATCACTTTAAATGTCAAAGGACTAAATGCTCCAGTAAAAAATACAGGGTAGCTGATTAGATTAAAAAAATAAGACCTTTCTATATGCTGCCTACCAAAGACTGACTTCAGAACTAAAGGCACACACAGACGGTAAGTGAGGAGACGGAGATATTTCATGCAAACAGAAATGACAAGAAAGCAAGATTAGCAATGCTCATATCAGACAAAACAGACTTTAAAACAAAACTAATAACAAAAGACAAAGAAGGGCATTTTTAATGACAAAGGGATCAATACAAGAAGAGGAGATTACACTCATTAACATATATGCACCTAATATAGGAGTACCTAAATATACAAAGCAAATACAACAGATATAAAAGGAGAAATTGACAATGATACAATAAGAGTAGGGAAGTTTAACCCCCATTTACACAATGGAAAGATCATCCAGAGAGAAAATCAATAAGCAACAGTGGTCTCAAATGACACAACAGACCAGGGTCTTATTAGATATGTACAAGACATTACATCCCAAAACTGCAGAATACACATTCTTCTCAAGTGATAATGGAACATTATCCAGGATACACACATGCTAGGCCACAAAACAAGTCTCAACAAATTTAAGAGGATAGAAATTATATCAAGCATTTTTTCCAACCACAACACTATGAAACTAGAAATCAATTACAGAAAGAAAAATGGGAAAAGAACAAACATGAGGAGAAAAAACAACTTGCTCCTAAAAAATGGGTCAATGAAGAAATTGAAGAGGAAATCAGAAAATACCTTGAGACAAAGGAAAGTGAAAACAGCACTCCAAAATCTATGAGATGCAGCAAAAGCCATTCTAAGAGGGAAGTTTATAGTGATACGGGCCTTCCTAAGAAATGAAAAATCTCAAATAAAACCTAAAAGAATTAGGAAAAAAAAAAAGAATAAAACCCAAAGTCAGGAAGGAAGGAAATAATAAAGATAATAGAGGAAATAAATAAAACAGAGATAAAAAAACAAAACAGTAGATCAATGAAACCAAGAGCTTGTTTTTTGAAAAGATAAACAAAATTGATAAACCTTTAGCCATGCTCACCAAGAAGAAAAGAGAGATAACTCAAATAGACAAAATAAGAAATGAAAAATAACAACCAATACCACAGAGAATCATAAAAGAATACTATGAACAGTTATGTGTCAACAAACTGGACAATCTAAAAGAAATGGAAAAATTTCTAGAAACATACATCCTGCCAAGATTGAATCAAGAAGAAACAATTTGAATGGACTAATCACTAGTACTGAAATTGATTTTGTAATTAAGACAAAAAATCTTCCAGCAAACAAAAGTCTAGAATTGGATGGCGTCACAGAGGAATTCTACCAAACATATAAAGACCTAATACCTGTCTTTCTCAAACTATTCCAGAAAGTTGAAGAGAACAGAACTCATTCTATGAGGCCACCGTTACCCTATACCAAAACCAGACAAAAACACTACAAAAAAAAGTAAATTACATACCAATATCTTTGAGGAATATAGATGCAAAAATCTTCAACAAAATATAAGCAAATTGAATCCAACAATATTCAAAAAGAATCGTACACCAAGATCAAATTGGATTGATTCCAGGGACACAAGGATGGTTCAATGTTCACAAATCAATCAATGTGATACGCTACCTTAACAAAAGGAAGGACAAAAATCACACGATCATCTCAATAGACACAGAAAAAGCTTTTAACAAAATTCATTTTAACAAAATTCACATCCATTCATGACAAAAACTTTCAGCAAAGTGGGTATAGCACTTTTTACAATAGCCAAGATATGGAAGCAACCCAAGTGTCCATCAACAGACAAATGGATGAAGAAATTGTGGTATATATATATACACAATGGAATATTACTCAGCCATAAAAAAAAACAATGAAATTCTGCCATTTGCAACAATGTGAATAGACCCAGAGAATATTATGCTTAGTGAAATAAATCACAGAAAGACAAGTGGGCTGGCCAAAAATTTCATTCGGGTGTTTCTATAACATCTTAAAGGAAAACCCAAAGGAACTTTTTGGCCAACCAGTACTATATGGTATCACTTATATGTGTAATCTAAAAAGTAATACAAACTAATGTATATAGCAAAACAGAAACAGACTCACAGATACAGAAAACAAAGCAGTGGTTGCAGTGAGGAAAAGGAAGAGAAGAGGGAAAATTAGGCATATGGGATTAGCAATACAAACTACTCAAAGTAGATAAGCAATAAGGATATGCTGTATAGCACAGGGAATTACAGCATTATCTTGAAATAACCTTTAATGGAGCATAATGTATAAAAAATACTAGGGCTTCCCTGGTGGCGCAGTGGTTGAGAGTCCGCCTGCCAATGCAGGGGACACGGGTTCGTGCCCCGGTCTGGGAAGATCCCACATGCCGCGGAGCAGCTGGGCCCGTGAGCCATGGCCACTGAGCCTGTGCGTCTGGAGCCTATGCTCCGCAATGGGAGAGGCCACAACAGTGAGAGGCCCGCGTACCGCAAAAAAAAAAAAAAAAAAAAATACTGAATCACTATGCTACACGCTTGAAACTAATATTATAAATCAAATATATTTCAATTAAAAAATGATATTCCCTAGCTCCTAGAGCTGTTGTGAAGATTATATGAGAAAATGTTTGTAAAACACTTAGGAACACGTCTAGCACATAGAAAGTGCTCAATAAATGTCATCATCAAACAGTATCCCCCAATACAAAAGTTTCATGCAATTTCTTTAAGACGTTCATTCTAGGAAAGGCTTTGCCTCTCCAGAAGAGTTGACACACTTTTGTTTTTACGGACACTGAACTTTTTTTGGCCGTTACTGAGATCATAGCCAAAATTTCACCTCAACTTTAGCAGCTTTGTGGAATTCTGTTGTTTGCTGATCTCCTGTGTAACACTGCTCTCCATTCCATCTACATTTTCCTTCTTCCTGATTGTTTGTTTGTATTGGCATATTCATTATTGTAAGATGCTTCAAATATTTGTGGAATAAAGCAAAAACAACAAATGAATAAATAATTCTGTTTATGTCTGCTAACCCCCAGGAAAGACCATTCCCTTCAAGTCAGGAAAGTGTTGGTTCCCCCCAAATTCAATTTGATGATTGGTATGCAACATGTTTTTTAAAAAATGTTCACTGAATTAATACATGAATACTGAATTATAGGGAACATGATACTTAATGAAAGTCCTACCAAAACCATTAAAATTCTAGTTCTAGATAACAATCATGCTAGTTAAAATATTACCTCAAGTTTATTTTTTAACTAGAAGTGTTCTTCCCCATTTTTGGCCATCTTTCATAATAATTTCAATTAATATCCCTTTCTCATTCTCCCAGGAGAAGAGCTGTGTTATGTCTGCTAGTGAACAGGCCGTGATTATAGTATACCAAAATGCATTCATAGACTTTCCTGTTATAGCCCTATTAGAATGATAATGTTTTTGGAACTGGTTAGGAATGCAGAGAGCATTAAAGCCAGTTGCGTCATTTTTCAGGAGAGAAAATAAGGTCCAGAGGGATTATATGCTATGAAGATAGTGACAGCAGAGTTGAACAAGAACACAGATTTCTCAAGCCTCATCCAGGATCTTACTATACTCACCTGTAACTTCCTAGAAGAGCAAGAATCATAATGACAGAACACTAAATTAGTGACATATACACAGAAAGAATCATCTGTTCTTTCATTTCATTTGCTTTCTAATATGTCTTATTATATAAACAACAAACTATTTAAATTGAAATTCCATGTATTTTATCATGTATTGGAACTCATGTATTGGTCTGGCAGAGCCTCTGAAAAGTTTAGGAAAAGGTCTGCTAACAAAAGGAATAGTCAGCCTTCTCACCTCTCAGCTCATGAAACAAGTGTCACCTCTTCATAGAGACCTTCTCTGACAATCCATACAAGCAATTGTCCCTTCTGCTGCCCACCCCCTACCAGCCGTTCCTTATCCTATCACCCTTTGGAGTCCTTATCACAATGTACAATTATCTCTATTTTCACTTCTTTTTTTGGACTGGTACTACCTCTAGAATATAAAAAGTAGACCTTGCCCATTAGCTGGACTGGTAATTTTTAACTATTATCTGTCATGTATCTGGACAAAGTAATGTGTATTACATTATGTTTTATATACAAAATAATATAGTGTGTCTAGACAATCCCATTATCAGTTATTTTCATTAGATTCTTTTCTGAAGTGTTGAATTGGTCAGAGTTTTCATTTATATCTACTCTTACATGTCTATATGTATATGCATTTTAAGAGTTTTTATAGTGTGATATTGAAATTAAATTTTAAAAAAACAGAATTTGTTCAGAACCTTTAGAATTTTTTCTTTCAATACTCACATTAGTTTAACACCAATTAAGAAATATAAATGATTTAATACACCCACCAAAAAAGTTAGATCTTCATGTCAAAGCCTGAAATATAAACGTCAAGAATAGAAGAATTAATGCATACATGCTAATAGCCAGAAACATTTGCTACTCAAAACAAAGAAGATAGAACTAAATTATACCATTCCAAATGTCTTTGTAATCTAGGAAGCTTTATGAGAATACACCCAGCAAGAGGAAACAGGATTAGAGATTTATAGATACTTGCATGATGTACTCTCTGGCAGATGAAAACTTCTTAAGGAAATAAAAAGATCCAAAAATTGCAGCATGTCAAATGAAAATGAGTGCAGGTGAGAGCAAGATTTGTCTATTGCAATATCTTTGCCTCTCACTCTTGGAACAAGACAGTTTCTTTTTACATTTATCTCTTTTTTTTCCAAAACTATTTTAGTCAAAGGAATTTTAAAAGGAGTCTTAAAATCAACCTTATTAAAATATTAAAAAGTTAATTTAAAATGGTATTTTGAGCCTGATACTAGATAAGAAAAAAATCTTGCTACTCACAGAAAGATCAGTTTCTAGACCAAATGTTTCTACGTGTAGCTACTTATGCAGGAACAAGGGCCTAAAGCTGAATAACTACTGATCTGCAGAAGCTGTCTCCCTATGGGCAACATTAAGTGCTATTAACCCTGCTCCCCACTAAACTGTGAGCTTCTTAAAAGTGAAAGTCGTCATTAATTTCTGTTTTAATATCGAGCATGTAACCTGACACCTAGTAGGGCTTAATAAATTATGTTGTACACCTGATACTAATATAATGTAAAAAAATGGTTGAATAATAAATGCATAAGGGAATACTAGTCAACTTCCAAAATTTAAGCTCCACCTAAAAATAAGTTGATCCAGAGAAGGATGGGCAAATTTTTTAAATGACAATTTAATGTTTAAAGGGAACTTAACTCTCATCCTGTCCCAGTTCCTCTTCAATACAATCTCTTCATCAAGAGCTAAATCAGCTTTCACTTCAGCCTGACCTCCTGTCTTCCTCTGACCCTCATGCTCGCAGATGCAGCTATGATTTGGATTTAGAGAAAATGTCTCATTTCTAGAGAGGATTGATAGGCTTTTGTCTTCAGGAGAGTAATCACACACTCCTTCAAAAAACTGACATTTGCGGGGCTCCCCTGGTGGCGCAGTGATTGAGAGTCCGCCTGCTGATGCAGGGGACACGGGTTCGTGCCCCGGTCTGGGAAGATCCCACATGTCGCAGAGTGGCTGGGCCCGTGAGTCATGGCCACTGGGCCTGCGCGTCCGGAGCCAACGGGAGAAGCCACAACAGTGAGAAGCCCGCGTACCAACAACAACAACAACAAAAATTGATATTTGCAAAAATTGTGTTTTGGGTAACCTGTTCCTTTTTTTTTTTTTGGTGGGGCGGTACTGCGTCGGTTCTTAGTTGCGGCACACAGGCTCGCTCTTCGTTGCGGCACAGAGGCTTCTAACTGTGCCAGGTGGGCTCTCTAGTTGTGGCGCGAGGGCTGCAGAGCACGTGGGCTCTGTAGTTTGCGGCACGTGGGCTCTCTAGTTGAGGCCCTCGGGCTCAGTAGTCGTGGCACGCGGGCTTAGTTGCCCCATGGCATGTGGGATCTTAGTTCCCCGACCAGGGATGGAACCCACGTCCCCTGCATTGGAAGGTGGTTTCTTAACCACTGGACCACCAGGGAAGTCCCAACCTGTTCCACTGACTTCAGCCCCAAAGTGCCAGCTATCATTCACGTCCATCTGCAACCTTGAACTTTGTCACACGATATGGAAGGTGTTCTGGGCCCATCAGTAACATGAAAAGAATAAATGAACACAATTGATTCTTCTATTCCTTCTCTATACTCCAAAAGAAACCTTGAGAGGACAAAAGGAATCTTTCATCAAACACAAAATTATTCTATGTAGAAACTTTCAAAGCAGACGAGTATTTTAAAGATTTGAAACCTTCAAAGGGTAAAAACACTTTCTTTTTTTCATTACTCTGAAAACCAGTTGTCACAATAAATGTATGGACTATTATTCTGCTTTAAGAACAATTTAACAAGAATGTACTAGAAAAGACTATGGATCCCTTCCATGATCAGCAGTTTCAGAATGGAGGTGTTTTCCAACAGAGGAGGCACAAAATAAACCCAAGAGACTTGGTGTGTCTTTCCTCATCAAGAACAATATCCACTGCCCTTCACACAGGGCAAAGAGGTTTACCCATGCCTTCTCTTTCCTAAAGACCTTAAAAATGGGATTGTACCGAGTTGAAATTTTTTTTGTTGCAATTTACTTAGGCTTGCTAACTACGATACATACATTTCAATGTTTTGATAAAATCTCAGTTTCTTTCCTATAAATGTAGACTTTATTATCGGAAAGTTAACCTTTGTTATGGACATTTAAAAGGATCTGACCAAATGAAAAGTGTATAAAGATTGCAATGGGAATATGCTGGTTACTCAAAAAAACAATCTTTTTTAAAAAAAGTTTAGAAACCCACTACTTACCTACAGTCACTGTGGGAACTACATCAAGGGTATCTGTCTTAGTCTTAACACCCTCACAGTCTAGCACTTATTCACGTGGTTGGGGCACTCTCAGATCCTGGCTCAGCTGAGAACGCTGCTGTTAATACGCAAGGACCTGAGAGTTTGGCCATTTTTTGGAAAGCAAAGACCCATATGTCTTGATTGGGTTTTACTCCTTTTTGCCATCTGATACCAAATTGTCAAAAGAGAGTGGTTTTACATGCCAGTATCAGGTAGTCCTTGCTTCTGCTCATCCACACTGTCTTCTTGATTTCTCTTCTTTTCTTTTTCTTCTCTCAAACTCTCTCTCATCTTCCCTACTTCCCTTCCTTCCTTTTCTTTTTTTTTTTTTCTTTTTTTGGTGTACTCGTGCTAGTTTTCATATAAAAATATAACTTTTACCTTTATTTAAATAAGAATGTTGATTAGAGCAAGTCATACACCTATGTTAGGCAGTAAGATGCCTGCCAAAATGTTTTTCTTTAGAGAAATTATTGGTGAAGACATTAAGAAAAACTAGCTGAATAAGCACAATAAGACTTTACTTAATGCTAGTTTCCTTTTTCAACAAAACATCATAGTCATTTATCACATGCTTATAAAAGTTCTCAGTAGATGAGCTACTATGAATTAAAGGAAGTAAAACTTGATTCCTTTTGAAATATATTCAAAATTTCTTTTTTCATTATTGACTCAGACTGATTTGACATCAGAATCTTTCCCATCATTGTTTTTGTAAGTGTCTAAAATTTCTAACGTAGGTCTCATTAAGTCCATACACATAGTTAACTTCAGTTATAGGAAGTTTAACACACACACTTTAGCTTGGTCATTGTCTACAGAAAGACACCATGGGGTTCCTCTTATTGCCAAGTCTCCAGTTAACAGGAATCATGGCTTACCTCTATTGTTAGTAATAATTTGAACTGCCTGCCAAGAAACAAAGCGAACAGGAAAAATAATAACTTTTAAAATTAGAACGTGTGCTTATTATAATTAGGAATCTAACATGATATTTCTACACAAGGAGCAATTCTTCAGCACGCTTGGAAATTTCATTCCAGTTTAGGCCCTGTGTCACATTTCCTTGCAGACGTATGTGATCAAAGTCTTCAGTTCCCAGAAAACCGAAAATTATAATTGCTTTTTCCATTATGACAGTCATTGTGGGTAAAGAAAAACATAAGTATAATATAAGCAGGGGTTGTGAACCAAGGACACAGTCATGAAAAGTTGTAAATTTAACTTCTGTTTAATGAAAAAACTTAACAAAAGCCTGCTTCCAAGTCAAAATTCAGAGTCTATTTGCATAGAACCAATAGGAATGAAAAGAGCTCATTGGGCTCTAACCAGTGATTGCTCTGGACCTTTCACCTTGGGCCCAGTGTGTACACCCTGATTATCTATTAACATAAAATAACATTTAAAAGGGAGAAGAGCCAATGGCATGGTAAGAAATAGCAACTATCCTACTTGAAGTCATGGAGTGACTCAAGCCAGTGAAGAAAAGGCTGTAAGTGAAGGGCTATAAGTGATGATAGACATGAAAGAGAAATATAAACACTACTGTGGAAATACAAGGTATTACATTTCCTAATGACAAGAAAATTAAAACTCTAAAAGGAAAGACGGAAATGCCAAAAAATAACAAAAACTACGGGTTACTGAGAAGCATCCTCTTCACTCTGTGTCACAGGCAGTCTCTGCTTCCACAGGATACCCACCCACCATGATGCTGTCTCATGCCTGGCAGAAGGACACAGGAACAGGATGCAACTCTGGGCTCTTTCTCAAATTATTCATGGGAAATCTCACAGGCTCCATCCTCACCAATGGGCTCATAGGTTTTAACAAAAACTTTCCCCTACTTAATATGTCCCCAGTTGGCCCACTTCTCTACAAACAACACATTTTGCTATGAAGTTGTAGAGTGAACTGTTCTATACAAATAAATTTCCAGAAAACAGAAGCTCAACTCCCCAGATAATGAAAGTAATGTTTTTATATTTTAACAATTTTTGATGAAAGATAGTATCCATTCTCCATATTTGATTTAAGGATATAACCTAATAATGATAATTCAAGCTTTTGTTGATGGCTGGGATGTTATAAGCATTTTTATTTTATGAGTTAATGCAGCAATTATGTCTCTGCTTTCTAACTTCTTTACCTTTGCTCTTGACATTGGACTGAAAACTCATGCTGTCATGGAGCTACCCTCTAGCAGAACAACTGTCCTTCTTAACTGCTGTTTCTGATCAGCTAATTAAATTTTGTACTATGGAATCCTAAGTAAGAATCAGTGAATTATATTGTGAGGTCTAACAGTAAAAACTTAGACTTTAGCAGACAGGTTTCCTCATTAGCAGTCTTATCCAACTATTTTTGGATTAAAATAAAGGCAAAGTTAACAACAACAACAAAATCTAATTTATGAATAAACTGAATCTCTTGCTACTAGGAAATATGGCTATTATATCATTTTCTAATGCCACAAAAATATAAAGATTAGACTTATTTAGCATTTATTCTCAGGAAGTAAAAAGAATATTCAAGTTCAACTGACTTTCTGTTTCATGTGCCTAAAGGCTGTAACATGTAAAAATGATACCATGGGAAGAATACATATTTTTAAATATTATTGCATTAAGCTTATTATTATCAGGTGATAACATCTGCAAGGGCCATTATTTTACAGCTCTACAAAAGAGAAGGACCTAATAGATAAATACAGCCCATTACTGACACCATCTTGGACTCTCAGTAATGCTATATCACCATGTCATCCCATCTCCCCACTTGCCTGCCTTCCTCTCTGACTTGGCTATTAGGATTAGGAGATCCTACCATTTGCCACTTATTTTAACTTTCAGGCAAAATCCTTCTTTCCACAGGCCAGCAGTAGTCTCTTACCTGGCATCTCCTCTCTGCTCCATCCTTTGACTCAATGCCTCTGACCAGGGAGGCTGGCACTCCTGGAATAGCCCCTGACTACTGTCTTTTACACACACACACACACACACACACACACACACACACACACACCCCCCATCCTAGGGCTTCCTCCCTAGACAACCAGCAGCTGCAAATACCAACACTTGTTTAGGTCTTTCCTGATGAATATTCTAGGTTTTTCCTGATGAATATTCTAGGCTATAGCCAAAGATGAATATTCTAGGCTATAGCCAAAGGCTTTGCCATTTATCTTTCCTTTAAACTAGTTAAACAGTATGGAAAAGAGAGCTTTAGATTATGAATGCAATTAACACAAGTTTTTAAAATCTAAAAGTCATTTAATATACTCAAAACAGTAACTAAAGAAAAACTGAACTAAAGCCTAAAAATAATGTCACTTGCTCTCCACCACTCAAATAAGATGCAAATGGGAATTCAAAAATGAGAGATAATTTGGATTTATTCCTAACTTAAATCCAATCAAAACACCAGGATCATTCCAAATTCTATTCCACTATTTTTGCATTTTCAAATTAGGCATGCAATGAAATTGAGCTTAGGCAGGAAGCCTCAGGCACATCAGACTGAAAACCAAAAGTCAGAGAAATGCATTCTGTGTAGGGCACAAGATACCTCTTATATGCTGGGCCTTAACTCTCAGCTCTTCTTTTTGGAATTTCATCAGAAAATATATGAATAATATCTATAATAATTGTCTATTTAAAAACTAGGGAATGTTACCAGATATGGAGAAAAATACTAGCTCTAGAAAATGGATATGGTTGAAAAAAAAAAAAAAAAAAAGAAAATGAATATTGTTGGATCCAGGAAGTGAATCTATGTCAATTTAGCTTCACTAATGAGGATTGTAGTTAAATTCTATTCCTTTGTTTTGTTCTTTTGGCAAATATTCCTGCAGGGCAGGGTACCAGGGGAGCGATAACTTTTGGCTTCATGCTTTATTTATATTCCTATGTTTGTGTGAAGTTTGCCAAAGGGAAAACAATCTCACGTTAACTGATTCGGTAGATTAGATACAGGAACATAAGTCCACATAGGCTTTGTGGTAGTTGGCTCAGCTGCCTCATAATACCTGTTAAGATACCAAAGACATGAACTTGATCCCAAATAACCTTTCATTTCCAGCAGAATACACACCTCCCTAGTCCCAACCAGTCATCTGATAAAGGGAAGACAGACACACGTCCCTGGGGATACAGGCATGTGGTCTTCTAAATCCACCATGTCCATTAAGCGAAAACAAAAGAAAACATAACCGCACCCCTTAACCAACAACATACCATTATGGTAATCATTGTATACATACAAAAGGATCGATGAACCTAAACTGAATCCTGGCCAGTTTGACTAACCAGCTCAGCAGTGCACACACAGAGTCAACTATGCCCAGGACAGCAGGCTCAGGCTCTGTGGTACCTACATTTCTCCCTCTGACCCTCAGAGATCTGTGTGCAGTGACAAAGGTACAGAATGAAATCAGAGAAAATGCTTGTAAGCATTAAAGTCTCCACTGAAGTTTGAAAGCTCAGTGTGATGGCAACAGATGGACAAAGTTTTAAAGTAATAAAAAATATGTCCCTGAATCTGCTCTGTGGTTCTGTCTCTGAGGAGTGATCAAGAGGTAGTGAGGCAAAATGCTTTCCCATAAAGAGGATATAGAGCGCTCTCAGTTGCCAGGAAGGGCTGCAGGATTCTGAAGCCTCATTAGGAACAGTCTTTGTTTTTTAGGTGTTTTTTTTTTTTTCTCTCCAAAGAGAATGAGTAATTAGAGGCCATGGAATTACCCATGCTCGTCTTTCTAAAATCAAAGACTTTGTTATTGTACTTCTAAAAAGTTAAGGAACTATATTTTTATCTCTTGAACCTGAAAATCATGCTTGAAAAAAACTGCTAAATAATTTTTAATGCTGAAAGAAATATTCCTTTCTGATAAAATACATTTTAACCCTCTTAGAATCTGATATAACAGTGACGCTGCCAACAGAAACCTTTGAGTTGTGGGTGATCGTGGTGCTGTTGTGTTGCTGTATTGGTCATGTATTTGTGCTCATCTGGTCACACTGGGTCACTCAGCCACCAACAGATATTTGACACACTGTGTCCTCCCTCAAAGGTGAATTAGGTGCATGCCCAGGGCTCAGTTGTTTCATACTAACAGCTATTAAGCGAGCTTCTTTCTATGAAATGAAAGAATTAGAACAGCTAATAAAAATTAGAGCTACAGAAAATTAGAATACTGGGAAAAATTGATTTTAACTATGATATATCCCTTTCATAATAGAAAGAAGCTTGCCAGGTTTAGGGTAATGCAATCAAAGAGTACAGCACACTCATGCAGCAAAATGAAGCTTTTATGCCAACAGAAACCTGTTGGCATAAAACCTGCTGGAGGCCAGGGAACCATTCCCAGCTTCTGAACACATTTCTACTAGGTGTTAACTCCCTTGGTATTCGCTTCTTCATTTGTGAAATAAAGGAATAGAATTAGATGAACTGTAAGTCCCATTGCAGCTATAAAATTCTAACATCCAACATAATGAACAAGACAGCTGCCACCACATTTACATACTAATTAAGAATTTTTTAGCTTACATAAATTAACTTCCTCAAAATGAAATGATGCAGGATCCCAACTGAAAAACCAGGACTGGGGCTCTGTGTAATTACGGCAAACAACTTAATCAATCCTGTAACTAAAATTTTGTAATACTTCCCCAAATTCCTGCATAGAGAAATTTTTTAAATGAGTGAAACAATAAAGAAAGCTAATGGAAACGAGATCATCTAGAATATTGGAAAAATTAACTTTTAGTATGACGTACCTTTCATAATAATAAATATCAGAATTGCTTTTATGAGAGTGAAAAGTGTGACCACGGTAAATAAATTTTGTGATAACTTTGTTCTTTCCATGGTTTATTAGAGTTGGTTACAGTGAGAATACGATGAGTTGTATGACTTATAGAGAAGATGGGGATTATCAAAATTTAGGTATTATGCTGGGTATCTATGTTTTGTAAATAAAAAGTACAAGTTTGCATAATTTTATAGTTAACATGCTCAATGAATATGAACAGAAACAAAACAGATGGCATTAGGAATATAAACACAGCAATAATTATTGGCGAAATAAAAATTTCCTTCTAGTCCTTTGCTGTAAAGAAAAATATTAGCTAATTAGCATTCTACTCATATCATGCAGTGTACATAGAAAGAAGAATGATTAGAAAAGTGAGAAAGAATTGCCTTATTAGAATATAAGACATTAGAATATAATTATTAGAATATAATTATTAGAATATATATATTAGAATATAATTATTAGAATATAAAGACACAGGTGAGGAGATGTTGAGCTGACATTAAAGGCATATCGTAGAGGGACATGTTATAAGAAGGGAAAAGCAGGAAATCGTGAACATATAATTAGTGGAAAATGGGGCTTTGGCACATTTCTATATTCTAAGAAAGGTTTTGGCAAGATTGTTGAATTCTTGTTTACTTAATCCCTTTGAGCATAAATTTCCTTCAAATATACATAAACTTTCAAAACTAATCAGCATGTGTATAATTGTTTTGCTTTTTAGTAGCTAATAAAAGAGGGAAACCAAGGTGGAAATAAGTAAGTTTTTTGCATCCTGACACCCTAATCTTTAGAAATGTTTAAACCTAAGACCCCCAAATGGAGCCTGTAACAAAGACAAAAAGTAAAGGCTGGCACTCAAGCTTAGGATTTTAATCATATTCCAAGATAGCAACCTACAAACAAGATGGCTGGAACCCGGTAAACTGCACAGCCCTCAAAGCCGTGTAAGGAGACCTAAACTGCACATTAACTGTAGAAGTCAGAATCCTAAGACGGCCCCCAAATTCCTGCACCCTGGTGTTCACAGCCTGTAAAATCTCTTTCCCTTCAGTGTGGGGAGACCTGTGAATATGATAGGATAGGCTTTCCCTCGCTTAGGTTCCACCCTCTGACAAACCTAATGGAATCGTCACTCCCTTGTTCACATCACACTACACAGACCTCCCAACAGCAGATTGGAGAGAGCTTTCTCCAGCTAACTTTGAAGACCTAAACCGCTATATCGTGAGATTGCCATATGGCTAGGCCCTGAATTGTCCTTTGGGAGCTGAGGGCAACCCCTGGCTCACAGCCAGCAAGACAAAAGGGCCCCCAGTTCTACAGCCACATGGAACTGAATTCTGCCAGTAACCTCACTGGACCTGGCAGAGCAGCCCGAGCTTCAGAGGAGAACCACAGTGCGGCCCACATCTTGATACAGTGGGTGAGATTCTGAGCAGAGGACCCAGAGAAAAGGCAGCCTGATTCCAGTCCCATGGAAACTGTGAGATAATAAATTTGTGCTGTTTTAAGTTACTAAATTGATGATAATTTATTACATAGCAAGAGAAAACTAATGACCAACTTGGCTGTCCATGATACATTTCAGGGTCAACAAACATACCTCATAAGTGATGATCTGAACTGCAGGGTGAATTAGAGTTATTCTAATTCAAATGCCCAAACCACTTTGGAAACCTCTTTTGTGGTTTTTACTTATACTATATATACATATGGAGGTTTTCATATCCAAGTCACTGGTCAACTAAAGCCACAAACCAATTTTAAAACTAAATATTTCAGCACACTGATTTCGCAATAAAACATAATTTCCCCAGTATCTGATATACAGGTGAAACTTTACTAATTCATATTTTATCCTGCATTCATGGCTGGCCCTTTGAGTAGACAGAGCAGCCACGGTCACTGTGAAGTATGATTTGAGGAGTAACTAAAAGCTTCACCCCAAAGCTCTCACATCACCTTAATAAGGTACCCAATATTGTTATCATTAAGATTTACTCTGTGCCCCAAATACTTTTTTCAAAGGATGTATGAGAAAATTCTAAATAAGTAAGAAGAAATAGGGACTTCCCTGGTGGCACAGTGGTTAAGAATCTGCCTGCCAATGAAGGGGACACGGGTTCGAGCCCTGGTCCGGGAAGTTCCCACATGCCACGGAGCAACTAAGCCTGTGTGCCACAACTACTGAGCCTGTGCTCTAGAGCCCGTGAGCCACAACTCCTGAGCCCATGTGCCACATCTACTGAAGCCCATGCACCTAGAGCCCGTGCTCTGCGACAAGAGAAGCCACCGCAAAGAGAAGCCTGTGCACCGCAAGGAAGAGTAGCTCCTGATCCCTGCAACTAGAGAAAGCCTGTGCGCAGCAACGAAGACCCAACACAGCCAAAAATAAATAATTTTTTTTTTTTCAAGAAAAAAATATATATATATAAATATATATACACACACACACACACATATATATATAAACATACACACATATATAAATGAGAGTTTCACCTTGGAGGGTTAAAATTATCTTAAGAAAGCCTATGGAAATCCAAATACATTAAAAAGTGTTACGTATTGGCATATACTAACTAATTGGCTAGGTTTTCTCTTTTGATAGAAGATGCTGCCATAAAAGGCCCTGGAGAGCTAAGAGACAGGATAAAGGCACTGGACCCTAGGGTGCCCTACAGAGAAGCTGAATACTTCATGAATTTACTTGCACTGACTCTAGATATAGACATGATATTGAAAGTTAATTTTCTAGTTTATATTATTCTAGCAGAGAAATTCAACTGCCCATATAGAAAACTGGAGAATAGAAAACTTGAGCAACTTGCCCATGGTCAGCTGTATAGATGGGGTTACGGCAGGCAAGAGATTTGCATTTAATTTATTTTTCAAATCAAGGAATAACAACTAAACATATCATTGAAAATACTAGGAAAAAGATTTAAGATGTCTAGTTATAAACAAGAAGACAGTGCACAAAGTCACGTGCAATTATGGCCTTTTCAGCTTCTCGTTTTTGGAATCGAAAGCATGATTATGTAGATCAGGGATCAGCCAACTACTGCTCATGACCAATTCAGCCAGCTATGGGTTGTGTGAATAAAATTGTATTGAAACATAGCACACCCTTTCCTTTACGTATTGTTTAAGGCTGCTTCCCTGCTACAATGACAACACTGAACAGTCATGACAGAAACTGCATGGCCTGCAAAGCCTAAAAAATTTGCTATTTGATTCTTTAGAGAAAACATTTGCCAACCCGTTTCTAGTTCATCAAAAATCAGTATTTAGTCTAAGTTTATATTAGTATATCTACAACACCTAGAAGAAATTATATATGACCCTATTTAAAGAAAGTCCTTGGTTAAGTAAATAAATGGAATTGGCAATAAACGTACATGACCTAGATACTATATATACTGAGCCTGGCTCAGATCCGTACAGTATGAATTGTGATGACATCTTGCTCTTTTTCGTGAGCAATCATAAAATGGCAAACAAGTTCCCTTGGTATTTTTGGTCATTACAGATCATTCACTTATTGCAAAATCTCATTTTCTTAGTCAGAAAACATTTTTTGATGCATTTCACTTCTCTTGTAGACCCTTGTGTAATACAATGCTGCAGAAAAATTTTATAACCCTCTGTGTACAAACTAATTCTAGAACCCGGCTCAGATGGAAAATAGAGTGGAAATGAAAAGAAAAAGGCCACAATAGCTTTTGAAATTATAGGATGCATTTTTGCAATAAATATTAAATCTAGTATATTTTAAGGACACTATTTTAAGAGATCCAGAAAAAATAATAGCCAAGTTAAAGCAAGCCTATTCCTAGAATTTTCCAAAAGGCATGTAATTTAAATGACACATGTAATTTTAGATAAATAAACGCAAAAGCAAATGGTTAAAACTCAAATATATCTTCTTTCTTTATGGTACAGAATTGTTGAGTTTCTAATTAGTATTTAACATATTCTTGAGACGATTATTTTTTGAAAACATGTTTTATGTAAGCAACCATCCCAGTCTATGACAATGTGGAAGTAGAATGACATCATGTCTAGAGAAAAATTCAAGTCAGGGTACCTGATTTTTATGAAAGGCTGTCAACTTTATAAAAGGACGTATCTGTTCATCTAGTATAAGAAAATCCAAACCATAATATCTTGTCTCCAAATATGCCTTCAGAGAGCTCATCCACTGACTTTAAAATTCAAATACCCAAAGTTCAGATAATATATCTGAACTTTGCAATATTTGAGAGGTTCAAGGGACCATGTTAATAGTTTCCTCTAGCTTCTTTGAGCTCTTTTCATTTGTTTATTCATTCAGTCATTCATTTAATCACTCATTTATATGTCCAAGCATCACGAACTTTCTGATGATCTACTACATGCCAGGTACATTAGCTGTTCTGTCACCATGTATGATAGCTCAACAGAAACAGAATGCCATATTCTACTTCCAACAAGCGTTTGCTAAGGGCCCATAATATATACTTTATGCACAGTGCTAGGTTCTAAGAATCAAGAGATAACTAAACAGAACAGTGGGATAAAACATGGACGTGCAGCAGATATACCTGGGGATTTCAAAATATGCAGAAGCTTAGGCTCCATCTTGATCCAGTGGATCAGGATTTCTGATGGTAGGACCCATAACTTTGAATTTTTGCAAGTTCAACTATTGCTTATTAGGCACATTGATGTTTGAGAGTCATTGTCTGGAAGATGCACTGTATAGCACATAGATAAGGAAAGTGCCATGAATAAAATGGAAATACCTGGAAAGAAGCATCAAGTTCTACCTGAAGAGACCAGAAAGAGCTCTCTGAAGAGACAGCCTTCAAGTTGAGTCATAACAAATGAGAAATTCACCAAGCAGATAAACAGATAAACATAACTCACGTGCAAGAGGTAATCCATGCAGAAAGAAACGAAGTCATGAGAACAGCACAGTATGTTTGGGCAATTGCAAATAGCTAGGTATGGATGGAGGGGATGCATGGGAAAATCCCAGGAGAAGAATTTGGAAAGGTAAGCAGGAGGAGTCAGGCCATGAAGGACCCTGTATGTACTATCAAAAATGTTGACACTATCTTGTGGGCCATAAGGAGTTACTCAAGTTTTCTAATCAAGTAAGTGATATTATTAGACAAATTGCAACTAGTAAGGGAGAATTAGATGGAAGCAGGGAGAAATACTATCCTGGGTGAGAAATGATGAGGACCTGAACTAAAATAGTGGTGTCAGGGGGAAAAAGAAAGGAAAAATAAAATAGACTTTTAGGGCTTCCCTGGTGGCGCAGTGGTTGAGAGTCTGCCTGCCGATGCCGGGGACACGGGTTCACGCCCCGATCCGGGAAGATCCCACATGCCGCGGAGCAGCTGGGCCCGTGAGCCATAGCCACTGAGCCTGCGCGTCCGGAGCCTGTACTCCGCAGCGGGAGAGGCCACAACAGTGAGAGGCCTGCATACCGCAAAAAAAAAAAATAGACTTTTAGAAAGTAGTAATGATATGTCTAGGAGAGAAAATGAATTGTGAGAAGGAGGAAAATTAGCAGTTTCTAATTTGAGAGACTAACTAGATTGTGCACATACTGGAAACAGTAATAACAGTTAAGATTTATAGAACATGTGCCATGTTCTAGGACTGTCCTGAGATCACTGTCCATTCAATTCTCATTTGCCACCAAGAGACAGATATTATGCCAGTTTTAAAGATCAGGAAACTGAGGCACAGAAAGGATGACTTCCTTGCCCAAGATCACCAACTAGAAAGTGACAAAGTCAGGATTTGAACCCAGGTAGGCTGGTCTCACGGCCTGTGCTCTTGATTGCTCTGCTATACTCCTAAATATAGATAATATGAAGAAGCATAGGGGAATTCAGGAATTAGAGTTGGGTTTGTAGGAAAGACACTGTGGTCCATGTGAGAGACTTGAGATGTCATGTGGGCAGTTGAGAGTGTGGATCTGGAAGTAAATAGAGCAGTAGTCTCCAGGCATTTAGAATTGGAAGTCATTAAGTACGTAGACAGTTTGACACTACTGGTGTAAAGGAGATACCCAGGAAAAACATGTGAAGTGAGAAGAGAAGTAGCCTACGAAGAGCATTTAGAGGGAGGCAAAACATAACATTTACAATGTAATGTTATATTTAGATATCTGTAGATTTCAATCTACTTATCTATTTATGTATTCCATTACAAACAGAACTTCATTTCTTTGAGAGAAGGCTTCTTCTTCATTTATCAGAAGATACTAAAAATTATATTTTTGAAAAAGAAATGAAACAATTACTTGACAGCATTTTTCAACACTTCTCTGTTGGCTTAAAATTATAGGAGAGGAAAGTTATGGGGGCAGGGGACACTGTTAAATGAAAACAAAGCAATATGACTTCCTCTTTCAGATTATTTATGGGCTGTGAGGGAAACAGTCAAGCTACCACACACGTGGCTAAATCTATAGCTATCTTGTATCAGTAAAATTTTACCAAACTATTTTTTAAAGGGTTATTCCAATAAGACTCACGATACTGCTCTGAGACATTTCAACCAAAATATTAATGGAATGCCGTGATCTAATGTGAAACTGTGAAAGGTGCACACACATCATTTTAGTGGCAAGGAAAATTCTGGATTACTTTCATATCTCCCAGCTTCGATAACAGCTTACTTCATTCTGTAACAATGAGATTGCATGTCACGATCATCATTAATCTGTCAAGTATGAACATTACTTAACCTCGCGCTTTTCCCTGAGGATTTACATGTAAACCTGACAGCACCATTTGGCACCATTTTCTGGCTCTACTCAGCAAAGGCACAATATTGGCAGGAATGAGGATTAAATATTAAGTCACACCTTAAAGATGGTCTAAACTGGAAAGCAGTATTAGGAATATCATTCTTACTCTTGAACAAGTCCATGTGATCCAGACCTTCAGAAGTTTAATTTTATTGACTCTTAAAATATATTTAAGAATTTTTTAAAATTTATACATCAAAATTTGTTTTCTTTATATATGAACTATCTAAAGTACATTCTTATAATTACTTTTACCCAAAATATCTTAACTTTGTATTTATTTTTAAAGAGTTAAAGATTTACTATAGTGAAGTAGAAAGAATCAGAAAAGCCCAAGTTTGTGCCAGGGCCTGGCCCCATTCCTGTCACCAGGTCTAGGATCAATAACTACTGAATGAAGATGGCCTCAGCTGCCAAAATGTTAGATAAACTGTTAGATAGATAATATTTGTTAAGTGTGCTGTAGTCCATATATATATATGCCCTGTACTGATGTTTCCTGGTTGGCATTAACTTAATATTAAAAATTCATTCTTTATTATTAAAGTATTCTAAATGTTCTTCTGGTTCATTTCTGCTGAGAAAATCCCTGTACTGTTTCAAATGAAAGGGAAAAAATAAAACATTGACTGATAAGACATTATCATTAGATAGAGAGTAGTAGTACTGCTCTCTATAGTACAAGTGTTGAAAAATACTGTATATTCATTAGTGTATAAACCACATAAATGTCTTAAAATTTTTTTGATTTGCTACCTTATTGAGAGATGAGTCATATCACAGAAGTTCTACTTTTGTTCTTCAAGTAGTTAAATGAAGTATTGTCCTCTTAATGATGAAACAGAATTTGGTCTTTTTATTCTCCAAATTTGCTTCCATTATAGGAAATTCTCTGTAGGAGAAAGAGATAACGTAGAAAATACATATGGCTGGGATTTGTAGAACTAATTAGCTGTGCTGTCTTGGGGGCATATTCATAACTTTTCTGGGCCTCAGTTCTCTCTGTTAAAAAAGGGGGGTATTTAATTAAAAGGTAGTACAGAATCACTAATTCTCTTAATTTAAATATCACTTTAATTATATCATGCTTTTATTTTGGAAAGGCATTTTTCTTACAGCTTTTCTAGTTTATGTGAAGGGGTATTAAATTAAAACACTGCAATGTCAATCAACTACATTTTCTCTAATTGGGAACTGTTTGAAATTCTTTGTACCTATGATTTATTACTTCTGCATCTGAGTTCATATATTCTATGACTTCACAGGCAGGCAGAAAAGGAACCAGCCCTTGTATACAGTGATGGTATTCTGCATAATTTTCTTTGAAAATACACTGAACTTTTTTCCTTTCTCTCCATCAAAAGAGTATGAAATTAAAGTGTTAGAATTATTTGCCTCCATTCAAAATATTATCCCTCTATGTAAAACATTTAACCCTTCCTTCCTTCCTTCTTTTCTTCCTTTAACCACTTTCCAGTCTTGCTCATTTTTAGGACAGGTTTACAAGCAGCCCCTTAGCAAATTCTCACCTTAGACTGTAACAGTATATGTCTTGGGATTTCAAACTCTACAATTCATCACAGAAGGAGAAATTAAAGAAAACATTTGCTCAGAAACAAATCTCTTCCAAAATACAATGCTTCATACAACAAATTAATTATTAAATATAATTATGTCACCTATTCTAATTTGCTTACTCATAATTCTAGGGTTATCAGATAAAATACAAGATGCCTAGTTAAATTTGGATTTCAGATGAACAGTGAATAAGTTTTAGTATAACTATGCATGCAATATTTGGAACATACTTATGCTGAAATTCATTCTTATACTAAATGATTAATATATTAAAAATTATTTGCTATTTATCTAAAATCCAAATTTAACTGGATATCTTATCTTTTTATCTGCTAAATCTGGCAACCCTTCTTTTTTTTTTTTTTAACATCTTTATTGGAGCATAATTGCTTTACTGGCCACCCTTCTTCATTCTTATTTGTTAAAGGAATTAGGGTGATCAGAGCTGCTGAACATAAACTCCAAGTGGCCTAACTCAACAGAAGTCTGTTTCTTACTTTCTAATGTGAATGTTCCTAGTTGGCAGGTGGCTTTTCTCTAAATGGTCATTTAGGGACCCAAGCTCCTCTCACGTTGTGGTTCTGCCATTCCAAGGCCTTAATGGGAGTCCCTGCATCCACTAACAGAAGGAGCAAGAAGGATGGCTAAGGCACACTCACTTAAGTGCCTTGACCCAGAAGTGACATAGTTTCCACTCACAAATTATTGGTGAGAAGGAGTCCTATGGCCCCATGTAGATTAATCACAGGCTGAGAAATTTAACCCCTTGCTGGGTAGTGCCTTGCCAGTCAACTCTACATAACGAAAAAGAGAGATGACATTTTGGTGAAAAGTTAGTCATTTGTGCCTTAGCTTAGAACAAATCACCTTACGTCATTTTACTTTGTACTTTGGAAAGATAAAACACTGAAGACACTTGGGGCCCTCCCTCTTTGTATTAGCGGTACACAACCTGTGATAGTTAGTGAACAGCAGAGATGAAGTTGACCTAGTTGATGGTTTTGTGTGGAATTGTTTTTCCTGATACTGAAAAATTGTGATATGTAGCTATATCAATGTATGTCAAGGATCTATCATAAGAATCAACAAGATAACAGATGTGTATTGCTTTGAGGAATTCAAATGCCATTCACAGATCAAATCAAAACACATGTTGCTGGGGACCTCTCAGAGGATCTAGCTGTCTGCTGCAAAGATCACGAGCAAATTCTCCTTAACTCTCGCATGTTACACTTAACCATTAGCCCTGAAAACTGCTTGAAACTCAACCACAAAAATTAACCAAGCCTTATGTGTCCTGATCTGTGAGTCTCCATTTTTCCAACGCTGAAAGTGTGAAATGCCTCAGTTCCTTACTTGCTTGTTCATGCCTGGTCTGAAAGGAAACGAAGACTTATAGTTTTGCACTTTCTGATTCTGTCCAGCTGCTTCCTGTGTCTTTGTCCATCTTAAATCTCTATCCATTCTCTCTGACCTCCCCAGTTGGTCCAGAATTCTGCATTTGACCTGCTGTTAGGTCTACCTCATTTTCAGAACTTGTAATGACCACAGTAACACCCCTTTTCTTGTAACTGGGCTCCTGGCCAAAGTTTCTGTAACCCCACTGTTACCATTTCACTTGCTGGCTTCAGTTCCTGTGCGTACTGATATTAAATCTGTGGCCACTATTGGTAAGCAGTATCCCCTGAATTAAGTCTTTATGAAAGAATTCTCCTGACATATCTGAAATGACACAAGGCTACTTCTTGCTTTTCATACACTAACAATGAGCTCCAGTCCTATATATGGAAGTGAAAATTGCTCAGACTGCTTGAGACCTGGCTTTCCACACCTTTTCCCCCACAAGGAGAAAGTGAAATCAGTGTGTTTATTTTTTTCTATGCCGCTCAAAGGAATTTCTCTCTCATTTTTCTGCTTTCCTAAGAGCTTTAAATGCTCCAAACAGATGAGCCTGCTCTATAAGCATTTATTAGCTCTTCACGTCAAAACGTTCCTCCCGGATGGCAATGTAATCAAAATGCAGGTAAGTGCGCTTTGCATGAAAACCCTTAGGAGCTAGATTCTTAAACATTCCACTGTCCTTTAGCTAGATCCTTACCTCTCTTGTAAAAAGCAGCTCATAATTCATGTCACTTGTAAGACTCTTCCTATATGGGAAGCTTCATTGAGGATTCCGCTCTACTTAACCGCCAGAGTGGTAGAAAGCCTTCCCTGACTTTCTACACAGGCATAGGTGAATTACCACATCCTTCATCATCAAACATTTATTTGGTGCCTGTATGATATCTGCTACTACCTGAGGTGCTGCAGTTACCAAGATGTAAAATTTGCTTTTTGTTAGTGGTGCCACATTCATAATAGTTGGACAATATTTGCATAGGAACATATTTGCTGAATGAGTAAAGCAAAGTATGGGATCTCTTGTGCTGTTGTGTGCCATTTCCATGCTTTAAGACCAATGACCTTTTGTTCATGGGTAGGGGCAGTATTAATCACCACAGGGCAAATCTCCAAGAGCTCATGGGTACCAAGGACTGACAGACCACAGTAAACACTCTCAGAACCTAACAATAAAAAAGTATATATATTCATCGAACATGTTCCCACTTCGTTCACACACGGTAATTTGTACAAATTATAAACCAAATAATAAAAAAGACTTTAGCCATTTCTTTATGAAAGGAAATTGGTTTTTGAGGTGTTTTGTTTGTATAATTTGTTGAACTGGGCATTGTAGTTTATTTACTTGGAATTGCTTACAACAGATAAAAGTTATTATGTACTATGGAAAACAAAGACTCACAATGTTACTTTAAGTAGTTACTATATCATGTACCCTTAAAATATACACTTTTGAATGACTGATGTTGGGATCAATGAGGTTACAAATGATTTCTATCAATTAGATCTCAACTATTCCCTGGACAGCAAGAGAATAACTGAGTAGAGTTGTTACCTGATACTTGTATTCAAAATGCAAGAATTAAATTACATTACTATGGATATGGCCATTGGAAGCAATCAATTAATGTTTAATCTCTAAGATTAAAATATTGTAGCCAGAGGAAAATGTTTATGAGAAAATGGAACAAAGACAGGAAATTTGCATCCTAGGACTAAAGGGAGTGACTGCAAAAGACCTGCCTCTGACCATCACCTAGATTCTCATTGTTCACAGGATAAAACTTAAGTTGTGTATCTAGGTACTCAACACACACTACACTCTGACCCCAGCAATTATGTCCAGTCTCAGTTTCACTTTCTCCTCTTTTGCCTTCTGGCCACATAAATGACCCACAGAGCAAGTTTAACAGAGTGTAAACTCACAGGCGCAGGCAGAACATCTAATCAGCAACTTAGTGCTTAACTCTTAAATACTAACACATCAACAAGGACCATCACATATTTAAAGAAAGCCACTAACATGAAGAGACTCAAATAGCAAGACCATGAAAGGAGTTCATAGTAAATAGAGATTATGCAGAGGACAGAATACTTAAAAAAAAGAAAAGAAAAGAAAACACCCATTTAGTTAATTTCCTCAGAGAAAGATAAGAAACAAAAACAGGATACTATTATAAAGGAATAATCAGAGAATAAGGAGCAACTGGAAATGGAAAACAAAACAACCGAAATTAAAAGTAAACTAGTAAAAGATTTGAAGGATAAGGCCATGGAAATTTTTCAATAAGTAGAACAAAGTAGATGACTAGATGGACTACAGGAAAAATAAATTAAGCAAATTAAAGGCTGAATCAAGAAGGCCCAATATCAGACTAATCAGCTCAATGAGGGCAGTGTTTCACTGCTATAACCTCTAGCACAAAATCGCAATACATGACATAGAGAGGGTACTTAATAATTATATTTGTTGAATGAGTAAATGAAAGTCCCCAAAAGAACAGAGAGCTAGTGATGGAAACAAAAGAAAACAGAATATTCCCGAAAATGAAGAACATGCATATGAAATGGTCACCAAGTGTCCAGCACAACTATTAAAAAAAATTCACATCAATGTTCAGTATCACGAAATTTCAGAATCAGGGATAAAGTAAAGATCCTAAATCCAATAGCAAAATCAGGTCAATTACAAAGAATTAGAAATCAAAATGGCTTGAACTTCTCAAAGAAATATTAAAAGCCAGAAGTCAAAAGTATAATGCCTTCAAATATTAAGAGAAAATCATTTCTTAGCCCAGAACTATCAATTAAATGGTAGGGTGAAGACATTTTTGTATGTAAAAAGTAACAGAAAATTTCTGTCTCAAATATTTTTTCTCAGGAAACTACTGGAGGATATGTTCCACCAAAGAAAAGATTAAACCAAGAAAAAGATTCACATGGACCCTATGAAATGGGATTCAATACAAGAGAGATGCAATAGGAATTCCAGGATGACAGCAAAAGAAGTCCCGAGGGCTTTCCTGGTGGCGCAGTGATTGAGAGTCCGCCTGCCGATGCAGGGGACACGGGTTCGAGCCCCGGTCTGGGAAGATCCCACATGCCGTGGAGGGGCTGGGCCCGTGAGCCATGGCCGTTGAGCCTGCGCGTCCAGAGCCTGTGCTCCGCAATGGGAGAGGCCACAACAGTGAGAGGCCCGCGTACC
>NW_020837948.1:40898246-41007655 GCF_003676395.1 Aethalodelphis obliquidens | reverse complement strand
AAAAAAAAAAAAAAAAAAAAAAAAAAAAAAAAAAAAAAAAAAAGTCGTCCCAAATGACAAGGGATCAGCAAACCTAAAGAGCAATTAGACCAGATGGAAGCCAGGGGACGGAAAGTTCCAGCAGGAATGTATCCAGGAAAAAAAAAAAAAAAAAAACGGGAGCAGTAGATCTGACAAGTTTGACCATGTGGAAAATTATAGAGTTATTGGAGAATGTGGAAATACCCAGCATAGATTCAAAGAAAACTAATATATTTTTTTTTTTAATCACAGGAGAACAAGTTATACATGAAAGGAAATTCATCATGGCTCAGCTGTGAAATGTATTTACACAGTCATAAAACTAAAAACATTGACAATGCATTTAAGGAAAATTTAACCAAAGTATATTGGGGGAATATACGGAAGAAATAAGAGAGCTAAAATCCTCATTTTAGGACTAGAGAAAGGAAGGACACTGTGGAGTAAGCTAGGAAAGAGAGAAAGATCTACAATTTTTTATTCTAAGCTATCTATCATTGCTTGACCTTTTAATCTACGAAAATGGATTACTTTTATCATAATGTTTAAATGTCTCCATACTTTTCTTTAAGTGCTATAATGCAATTAACAGACTGGCAACTCATTTTTTAAAATCATATTTAACTGTTGAATTTGGTATCCATTGGATTTAGAAATTAGAAAGTTCATTAAATTTAGTCAGAAATGGCTTAGCAGAACAATTTCAAAATAGCTGTTTGTTCCCATATATAGCCATCTGAAAAAGTACCAGTGTGATAAGCAACAACAGCACCAACCATGTCAAAGTTGGGCATAGTACCGTGCGTAACAATGTTCCATTTGGAGCCCTGCTGCCTGCCTTTGAACCTTGGTCTCACCATTTAACCAGCAAGTGGATGTGGCCCGAGGATAAGTGACCTCACCTCATTCAGTTCATATGTAAAATGTGGGCAGTTTTGGTTCCTGCTTCACAAGGTTGTGTAGATTCTGTGAGTTATTTCATGGAAAGTACTGAGAATAGAGCCAGCATAAAGTAAGCACTCAATAGACTGGCAGTTACCATTTTTTAATGATTCTAAAATATAAAAAAAAAAAGCTTCTACAAACCAACAGGATATTTACAAAGTTCACGTACACATTTTATTCAGTTATTAGAAAGCCATCTGGATTTTTCTACTCCCATAGCATTACCCATACTTTGCATTCTCCTTTATTTTTTCCTATGTTGTCTCCCTGTCTTCCTTACTTCAACATTTATTATCATATTGGGATAACTGTTAAGTTTTGGTAAGTGAGGAGAAAAGGGCATAAGATCCATGGTTTAGTAAAGAATTTTCATACCACTGCAGAAAATAATACAAGAGAACACTTGCCCTTCAGACATAGTGGGGAAAATATAGAATTAAACTCATGTTGTGCTTATAAACCATTTTTTTTAATTAAAATTCTGAGTGAAAAATTTTCCTGTGAGATTGTAATTCATTCCTCAATGTTGATGACAAGCACTTGGTACCTCTCCGCTCTTAACACCTTCCTCAGCTGACACGATTCATTACTGTCAGGTGAGTTTTAAACTAAGAGGGATAGCTTTGAACACTCACTGCCTTTCAGCAGAGAAGACATGCAGGAAATGGCACAAGAAGCTTTAAGCCAACCTCCTGTTCTTAGACTCAGTTTTTCATTTAGTGTGGCTGCTTAGTACCTGTGTTCAACAAATACTGGTCCCTTTCAATTTTATTCTTTCATGAAGCTATAGTTTTAGTTGAGGAGAAAATAGAAGATTTCAAATTGGTGGCCCATGGAAGAAACTAGAAGAATCTCCAAAGCAATATCCTCTTTCTACCACACCAAAAATCCCCTGACTCCCATATCAAGGAAAAATCTACTTTCAAATCAAATTCCAAAGAATTCTCACGGATGACTTTTGGTAAAGACTACTTGAAATAGCTTCTGGCTAAGTCCAGACTTTCAGTACAATTGCATTTTAAGCTAAGGGGAAATGCCTTCTTGAGGCCACATTTCCTCTACATAAATACAGTGTCCTCAGGACAGCCTCAGGGGCCCCACCCACTCCTACCTGATGGGATGGTGCTGGTCTACATTTCTTCTCTGTAAAGTAGTGGTGACTCTTATTTACACACCTTATTGTACCCTTGAAAAATCAAGTGAGCTAGTTGATGTGAAAGGACTCAGAAACTTTTTTATGTCAATTAATAAAATTTGTATTTTTCACAAATATTTGTTGAGCCTGCCCAGCTCAACATTCCAGGTTTGGGGCACATAACAATGAGTAATGAAAAGCCCTTGTCTCCACTGAGCTTCCATTAAAAAAAAAAAAAAAAGAAGAAGATATACATACACATATAATACTTGTACATAATACATATATAGTACCTGTATTAGCCAGAGAAATAGAACCAACAAGATGTGCGTGTGTGTGTAGTGTGTGTGTGTAGTGTGAGTGTGTGAGTGTGTGTGTGTGTGTGTGTGTGTGTGTGTATTATAAGGAGAGAGAGAGAGATTCATTCATTTCAAGGAATTGGCTCATGTGATTGTGAAGGCTTAGGAAGTCCAAAATCTGATGAGGTAGACTAGCACACTGAAGACTCAAGGGGAGAGTTCCAAAGGTGTCATGATCTGTGGACTGGAGGGGTAGCTGCAAAGTCTGTACTTTCATCTCAGGTAACATACTGTGGCAACGGAAATGTGAACCATGTTGTTGAAGGTCTGGTGTTGCTTCACTAACCTTTGGTGACTAAACTCATGCATACAAACATAATATTCTGAAATGGAAAAAATACATATACATATATAACCTCTCCGTAGACCTAACAGATAGCACTCCATTTTTCTTTTCTCCCTTTTAGAACAAATCTCATTGAAGAGGTGGTTTATACTGTTGTCTCCATTTCCTCACCACCCTGTCTGTCCTCAGACATTCCAGGTGGCCTCTAGGCTCTATTAATACTACAAGACAACCCCGGTTAATACTACAAATTCAGTGGTTAACTAGTCCACGTTCCCTGACCATTTAGGAGCATTTTGACAAAACTGGCAACTTCGTCTTTCTTGAAACACTATCAAAATTTAGTTTCTGAGCACTATGCCTTTTTGGTTTCCCCACTGCCTCACTGGCTGCCTTTCTGTAATCTCTTGCTGGATTTCTCCTCTCTATTTCACAAGGTACAGTCCATAACCATCTCTTGTCTCCAGTCACTACTTATATGATCTCATCCGGTTTGGGCTTTTAGATAACATCTATATATCGATGAATCCCAAGTTTGTATCTCTAGCCCCCATCTCTTCCTTGAGTTCTAAATAGGTGGTAATAGGCATTTCAACTTATATCTGAAAGGGAACTTTATATCCTCTATTCCTATCTATTGCCTCCTCATCTTCCCCATCTGTGCATGTGATGCTATAATACCCTCACTTGTCCTAGCCAAAAACTTAGGAATGATCTTTAAGTCTTGTCTTTTCCTCATAGCTGACATCCAATCCAATAACAAGTCTTGCTCAGTCTGTCTTCAGGATATATCCTGGAGCTGACCTCTTCTCCCATATCCATTGCTAAGACCCTGATCCAAACCATAAGTTTCTCTCACAAAAGCCTCTCAGGGCTTCCCTGGTGGCACAGTGGTTGAGAGCCCGCCTGCCGATGCAGGGGACACGGGTTCGTGCCCAGGTCCGGGAAGATCCCACATGCCGCGGAGCGGCTGGGCCCGTGAGCCATGGCCGCTGAGCCTGCGTGTCCGGAGCCTGTGCTCTGCAACGGGAGAGGCCACAGCAGTGAGAGGCCTGCATACCGCAAAAAAAAAAAAAAAAAAAAAAAAAAAAAAAAAAAGCCTCTCAATGGGTCTCCTTGCTTCCACTATAGCTGCCCTGCAATCAGTTTTTACTTCAGCTGCCAGAATGACCTAAGAATGCAGATAAAATTACATAACACCTCTGCTTAACACCTTCTGGTGGCTCTCCATTATACAAAGCGTAACGTCCAAACTCCCTATCATAGACTTTCCTCTCCCTGACCTTAGCAATGTTTTATTTATTTATTTATTTTGTAGGTTTGTTTGGTTTTTTTAACATCTTTATTGGAGTATAACTGCTTTACAATGGTGTGTGAGTTTAGTTAATCACTTCACTCAGGTCTCTTTGCTCAAAAGTTAGCTCATGAAGAGGTCTTCCATAATGATATAAGACAGCACTTCCCACTCACATTTAATATCCCCATTCCCTCTTCGTTTTACTTCACAGCAATTATCACACATCCTGACATTATAGACACACACACACACACACACAGAGGCAGTCCTCACTTTGCACAGTTCCAACATGCATGGGGTTCAGTGATCATGGTTTAGTTAAAAACAGCTGTTCCTCAATAACATAGTTCACACTTCAGTTACCATGATAGATTAACTGTAAGTAATTGTATAAAGCACAAATTTTGCTGCCAGGCTCTCAGGTCACAGATCAGTGTAAAAAAAATGTGCATCATGATCAGTAACTAATCATATCACTTCTTTTTATGTCTGCTAGTGACTGGTCACTGTGTATCTGCTCTTCAGTTCATCCACAGATAGGAAAGAAAGTACTTTTGATGACTCCTAGTCTCCCACTGGTAAACTCATGTGACATCTTACAAAAAAGAGTAAGTGGAAGAGAGACTTGGCCAACAAAGATGAAAAGGTATTAGAGAAACAAACAATGGCATCATTGGAAGTGAAATTTTAATCAAATATAAATGAGATTATAGAAGAAATAGCTGACTGTGGAAATGTTGACACTGCCACCACTGGGGAAACTCTAGACAGGCAGCTAGAGGAACTTAGTGAAGTACAGCTATTGACATAAATGAGAAAAGTGGTTGTGATGGAAAGGTGAAGATGTCCCAGAGGTCACACTTGCCGAAAACTTCCCCTTAAAGTCACTCTCAGAAGTATTTTATGACACTGAAGGCACAAAGGATAAAACATTGGAAGCTGATCCAAACTTAGAAAAGACTATGACAATTTGTCAAGATAAAGAAGCTGCTCACTCTGTATCACAGGTTATACAATGAGAAGAAAGTGGCAAGCACTGTTCAAAATACTCTTGACACATTTTTTCAGGAAATAAAACACTTTAATTCTGAACGTTTCTAACACTTGCAAGGTTGCAAGGATACAAGATCACTCACAGAAATCCATCACATTTCTAACAATGAATCTGCAGAAACTGAAATTAAACCATAATACTAATTGGAATCACTTCAAAAAATTAAATATTTAAGTATAAAAATAACAAATCATGTATGGGATCTTATGTTAAAAACTGCAAAATGCTGATGAACCAAAACAAAGACAAATAAATGGAGAGACACACCTTGCTCATGGGTTGGAAAACTAAACATAGTAAAATGTTATTCTCCCCAAATTGACATATAGGTTTATTCCTATCAAAATTCCCATCAAAATCCCATCTCTGTAGACATAGACAACCTTACTCTAAAATTTATATGGAAAGGCACAGGCCCTAGGATAGCTAAAACAATGGTAATAAGAATAAAGTGGAGAGAAAAATCACTCTAACTGATAATAAGATTTACTATGTAGATACAATAATCAAGTCAGTGTACTATTGGTGGAGGAATAGAAAACAGATCAATGGCAGAGAACAGAGAACCCAGAAATAGACCCACAAAATACACTAACTGATTTTTAACAAAGATGCAAATGAAATTCAATAGAAGGATAGCCACTTCAAAATCAAAAACAGTGCTAGATCAACAGGCCATTTTTAGGCAAAAAGGAAAAAAAATGAACCTCGATCTAAGGCTTAAACACCTAATACAAAAATTTATACAAAATGGATCACAGATTAAATATAAAATGTAAAAACATAAAGCCTTTAGAAAAAACACATTTTAGAAACAAACACTGGAAAATATCTTTGAGATCTAAGGCTAAGCAAACAGTTCTCAGATGACACCAAAAGCAAGCCGAGTAAAAGGAAAAACTGATAAAATGGACTTATGCAAAATTAAAACCTTTTGCTCTGCGAAAGACCTGTATAAGAGGATGAAAAGACAAGCTGTGGACAGGAGAACATATTTGCAAACTTCCTGTCTAATAAAGTTCTAGTATCTAGAAAATATGAAGAATTCTCCAAACTGAACAGGAAAGAAATAGACAATCCAAACAGAAAATGGACAAAGGACATGAAGAGATATTTTATCAAAAAAGATAAAGCAGATGGCAAATAAGCACATGAAAAGAGGTTCAGCATCTTTAGCCATTAAGGAAACAATTACAACCACAATGAGATACCACTACAAACCTTTAAGAATGGCTAAAGTAAAAAATAGTGACAACATCAAAGGCTGATGAGGATGTAGAGAAGTTGGGTCACTCATACACTGCTGCTGAAAATGTAAAATGGTACAGACACTTTGGAAAATAGATGGGCAGTTTCTTTAAACATACTGTTCCCATATGACCCAGCAACTGTGCTCTTGGGCAATTTATACCAGAGAAATGAAAATGTATGTTCACACAAAAACTTGTAAGCTGATAATTGTGACAGCTTTATAAATCGTATCCAAAAACTGAAACAACCTTCAATGGGAAGGAACCATTGGCAGATGTAAAATTTAGGTAAATTTCAAGGGAATTAATTTGAGTAAAAAACTTCCAATCTCAATAGTTACACACTGCATGATTCCATTTTTATAACATTCTTGAAATGCTAAAATTATAGAGACGGAGAACATACTAATGGTTTCCAGGGGTCAGGAATGGGAGAGATGCTTGTGGTTATATAAGGACAACATGAGAGATCTCTGTGGTAATAGAACTGTTTTGAATCTGATTATGGTGGTGGATATACAAAACTACACATGGGATAAAAATGCCTAAAATTAAATACACACACACACAGAAATGAGTAAAACTGAAAAATCTGAATAAGATCAGTGGACTGTATCAATATCGATTTCCTAGCAGTGATAACGTACTGTAATTTTGCAAGATGTTACCACTGGAGAAAACTGAATACAAGGTACATGGAATCTCTCCATATTACTTCTTAAAACTGCATGTGAAATCTATAATTATCTCAAAATAAAAAGTTTTACTGGGCTTGCCTGGTGGCACAGTGGTTGAGAGTCCACCTGCCGATGCAGGGGACACGGGTTCGTGCCCCGGTCCGGGAAGATCCCACATGCCATGGAGTGGCTAGGCCCGTAAGCCATGGCCGCTGAGCCTGCGCGTCCAGAGCCTGTGCTCCGCAGATGGGAGAGGCCACAACAGTGAGAGGGCCGCGTACCGCAAAAAAAAAAAAAGTTTTACTAAAACACAGAGTCTCATACATACAGTCTCATACAGCATTGTTTATATGAGTCTCAGAGTAGAAATAACCCAAATGTCCATCAGCAGGTGAATGAAGAAACAACTTGTAGTATAGTGACACAATGAAATCCTACTCAGAACTAAGAATGGACGAACTGCCTATACATGCGACACCACAGATAATCTCACAGACATTTTGAATGAAAGAAGTCAATATTTCATTTATATGAAATTCTATAACAAACAAAACTAATCTATGGTGACAAAAATTAGATCAGTGGCTCCCTGAGTGAGAGGAGTGGAGTGATTGCAAAGGGACACGATAGGAGTTTCTAGGATGCCAGAAATACACAGTGTACACGTTTGTCAAAACCCATCAAACTGTACTCTTGAAATCTGTGCTTTTTATTGTATGTTAGTTATACCTCAGTAAGTTTTTTTTTTTAATGTCTGCATGGTTGTAGGACAGAAAGAAAAGGAAGCCATGATATTGAGAATGGAGGCAAGGAAATGTCTGTGGAGATACTGTGCGGGCATCTTATATGCTGGTCTGATGGCCTTGAAGGGCAGGGTACACCAGCCAAGGAAATACAGAATGCACATTATTTACAATAAGCCAAGACATGGAAACAACCTAGGTGTCCATCAATGGATGAACAGATAAAGAAAATGTTGCATGCACGCACACACACACACACAAAGGAATATTATTCAGGCATGAAAAATAAAAGAAAACCTGCCTTTTGTAATAACATGGATGGATCCTGGGGGCATTATGCTAAGTCCTCAAGTCAGACAGAGAAAGACAAATACTGTATGATCTATCTCATATATGGACTCTAAAAACTTCAAACTCATAGAAACAGAAAATAGAATGGTGGTTGCCAGGGGCTGAGGCAACCCCTCAAATCTCTCAAATGGGGAGATGTAGGTCAAAGGGTACAAACTTTCAGTTACAAGATTTGTTCTGGAGATCCAATTACAGCATGGTGACTATAGTTAACGATACTGGTATACTTGAAAAATTCTGTAAGAGTAGAGCTTTAATGTCATCACCATAACAACAAAATTGTAACTATGTGAGGTAAGGCTACGTTAACTAACCTTACTGTGGTACCCATTTTGCAATATATATATGTGTATCAAATCAGCACACTGTAAACCTTAAAATTACACAATGTTACATGTCAATCATATCTCAATAAAACTGGGGAAAAACAAGAAAGCCTTGAAATCACTGAGAGATAATTTTCTGTTACAGCATCTCTCCACACCACAGGGTGTGTGGGGAATAGGAACCCTAAAGCTTACACTTCGGTAATACTGTTGATGATGATGTAATTTGCACAAGCTATAATTTGCATTTTTCCACATATGTGTAATTACTGTTTAAGGTTTAAATAAACAAACTTGTCGGTTCAGAAAACACCAAACTTATCATGTCCTCCCGACTGTGCACTTCCAGAGAATCAACAAATAGACTGGGAGATTAAATGATATGGAAAATATTGATTGGTGGCTTTAATATCCATGCTTGGCAGGAGAGACATAATACACAAAGAGATTGAAGTATATTCCAGAGAACAGTAAGCTTAGAAGATGAAGCTATCAGCCTTTTATTAGTGGCCTTCAACTGCCTCAATTTTGCTGTGTTTTAAAGCAGAGTGTGATTCTAACACAAGCATGCCAGTGGCACACTACAGCCTGGAAGGGAAATCTGGAAAGGATACAACCAGCTCTCCACCATTTATGTCTTCTGGAATTGCCACTGAATTTTGATGCCCAGACATTTAGAATCTCCAATTAGCCTACAGAGAAGTCACTTCTAAGTAATCATGTCATTAACTTAATTAAAAAAAAAATTAAGACATGAGAAAAAGATGTCTGAGGTGCTGAATATAATGACAGAACTCAATTATTCTGGAGTCAGTTATCCAATTGAGAGAACCAGTTCTGCACTATCAAAAACAATACACCAAAATCGGTACAACCACTATGGAGAACAGTCTGGAGATTCCTTAAGAAATTAAAAATAGAGCTACCATATGATCCAGCAATCCCACTCCTGTGCATATATCCAGAGAAAAACATGGTTCGAAAGGAGACACGTACCCCAATGTTCATTGCACCACTGTTTACAATAGCCAAGACATGGAAGCAACCTAAATGTCCACTGACAGATAAATAGATAAAGATGTGGTACATATATACAATGGAATATTATTCAGCCATTAAAAAGAACGAAATAATGCCATTTGCAGCAACATGGATGGACATGGAGATTATCATACTAAGTGAAGTAAGTCAGACAGAGAAAAACAAATATCATATGATATGGTAACACAGGGAACTCTGCTCAATATTATGTAACATCCTAAATGGGGAAAGAATTTGAAAAAGAATACACGTATATGTATAACTGATCACTTCGTTGTACACCTGAAACTAAAACAACATGGTTAATCAACTATGTATTGATTGTATATTTATTTATGTATTTTTTTCCCGCTAAACCTCTTCTTTTTAGACACATATTCCATAGACATTGATTTTTTTAATCTCCTCCCGTGCAAAATTGGGAGCAAATCGACTTAAGTGTTAACTTTTGATATGAAACCCAGAAAAGAGTTGAGCTGTTGAAACCTGAAATACATGTCACTTACTAGCTGCCTGCTTCTCAGTTTCCTTACTGGAAAAACAGGGATAAAAATAATTCCTTCCCTATCAAGACCATTTGGAGAATCAATAAATGAATGAACACACCTAAGACACAAAGCATGTTTCATGTCTTAAGTACTTACAAATGCTATTTGATGTATATTTGAGAAGAAATTTGACAGAAGAGACTGATTTACTACACGGATAATTGATAAAGTTTGAGAATTAACTCTTGTTTTGACAACATAAGCAACCAACAATAAAACTCCTCTGAGAGATTACAATTCTGAAACGTGCAAAACTCCAAGAGAAATTGAGAATTAACTTATATATTTGGTTTTATGGAGGATGATAATGGTGTGAACCAGCATGAATCAAATATAAGGGAAAGTCTTGCACGGTTAAACAACGTACAGCTAGTTATGAATTCTTACAACTTTATTACAAGTTATTTGATTCTGAAGAACAAAGTACCTAATAGAAATAAATACAAATTGTTAAGTTCATGTTCTCTATTCTTTTCATTTTACTTGTCATAATGAAAACATAAAATCTATTCATCATAATATACTAAAATATGCCAGGGTTCACATTAAAAATACTTGTGTTTAGACTAAAAGTTAATTTACACAGAATAAAGCTTTATTTAAAGAAACTTTTATGTGCCCTTAGGTTTCAAACAGAAGGTTTAATAACGCTAATGAAAATACAAGAGTATAAGCCAATCTATATTTACATTACCTTCTATCACATATGAATCTGTAAAGGAGGCTATTAATCTAGAAAGCCATCTGCCAGAGTCTTCATCGTTTCACCCAAAGAAGAAATCTGTTTTTCTTTTCTACCACTACACCTTCTTATTCATCCCATGCCTCTCAGTTATGAGTCTCTATGAGTTGCTTTCCTTTGTTTAATTTTTTCAAATATGTTACAAGTGCATTAGTATAGTGAGTAATCCATTTGTCTTCCCCTCCTATTGAATAAAGAAGAATTTCCTAGGCTAAGATTTTAGACAGACCAGAGCTTTGGGAATCAAATTCCAAATAGCTATGTTAAAGATACAGGTTTTCATTCTCTAGACAAATTCCAAACTTTAAAATCAATTTCTTTTCATTCAACCTTACTTTCCAATTGTTGCGACAGCTAGTTACTATGAAAGTCAGAATCCTATCTATACAGCCAATATTCTAAAAATTAGATACACTCAAAATTTTCACTCTTTTCTCTATGGCAAAATTTTCCCTATCACCCATACTCTTCTGCTACCCAAAATTGTGTGCACAGAGAAAGTATGCCCAGGGAATGAAAAAACTTTTCACATTACCCTAAGCAAGGTAATTACAAATATAAATTTAGTAAAACAGACACATGTTTTGCGTTAGTCTTTTCCAATGTGTGATAAATCATGTATATAAAACCACATTTAAACATAATACATTAAGAATTTGACTTTTTTTTTCCTTTATGATACTGAGAATATATAACTCAGACTACTTCCATTTTTTTCCTGGCTTCCAAGAAGCTAAGGGTCAAATAAATCAGCTGGTCATGACATAATTATATTAGCCTCTTTTTGAGCAAATCTATTTCCTTTTCTTTTCCAAGTTCTAGAGTATTGTCTAGTAGAAATTCATGAGTTTTATTATGCATATGTTATTTATCTTAACCTTTTCCAAATCTCTTTTAGGGAACTGGTAGGATACAACGAAAGTATAAATATGTATACAATACAATGAAAGTGTAAATATGTATACATATATCTGTATATGTACATGTAAAGATGTTACAATCAAGGGGGTAAGTTTTGATTTTAATAAAAAATTAACAGAAGTTGACAAATGCTTTTATACATCTTGAAAAATCATTTAAAACCATATACCATAAAATAAAGCAGATTTTATTTTAGCTTACATGTTTGCCATTATCAGGCTTCCTAGGATACTTAAAGGGTGTCAGAGGATTTAAGAACACAATGGCTGTTTGTGTCAACAGTGAAGCCAAAGTTTATAAAGGCCTATTATGGTTACAGTGATATTTCCTTCCTATTTTTCCATATCAGCAGAGACATCTTGAGGGAATGCACTGCTATTTGCTGGTGAGATCTTCTGATAGTGAATAGGCTAGTGAATAGGCTAGGACTTCACTGGTGGCTCAGTGGTTAAGAATCTGCCCCCCCGCAATGCAGGGGACACAGGTTCGATCCCTGGTCTGCGAAGATCCCACAGGCCGCCGAGCAGCTAAGCCCGTGTGCCACAAGCCACAACTACTGAAGCCCGTGTGCCTAGAGCCCGGGCTCTGCAACAAGAGAAGCCACTGCAAGGAGAAGCCCCGGAGCAGCAACTAAGACACAAGGCAGCCAAAAATAAATAAATAAGTAAATAAATTTATTTTAAAAAAAGTCGCTCGCTTGCCGGGCGGGAGTACCTGCGCGCGCAAGGGGCAGCAGGGAATGGAAGCGGAGAACGTGGGCAGGTAAGGTTTTTTTGTGGGTTTTTTTTTACGACAGAAATCTTTATTAAAATGTGTCCTTCAGTAATATCTTAGCATACATACAATATACACACATACATCTGTATACTCTTCGACACACCTCATGGATTGCCACCATCAGTTTAACCAATAAATTAAAACTAAAAAAGGGTGGGGGGCAAAGGGGATGCGGGGTGGAACTAAGGGCAAAGTTTCCATGTTTCATCTGGTAAGAAATTGCAAATTTCTCAGAATTCCCCTGGGGAAAGCCTGTGACCAGAGAATCTCTGAAATAAAATACGTAAATCCCTGCCCCCCAGAAAAGATTCCAAAAGATGCAGTTACAAGTGTGCTTCTCAGGAGCATTCATTCCACTTCATACTCTGGCTTCTGTATCTTCCGGCTTCAAGACATTGTTCCCTCAGCTGGGGCAGAGAGGTTCATAGGCGCACTTGGGCTCGGCGCACCTGAGGCTCTGGGTGTTGAGGGGCTGCGGCTTGGCAGCCGGGGGAGCCACGCTCATCTGAGGTGATGTCTGGCACATCATCGGACTGCGTATCGGAGCCCTCCAGGTCACTGCGGATGCTCTGGGTTGGGCCAGGCTGGTGCCCCAAAGTCTTCTGGCCTGGCAGTCTTTCTGTTCACAGCTTTGGTGTCTGCAGGGGGGGCTCCTCTTCACTGCTGCCACCGCCGCCACCATCACCACCATCACCGCCATCACCACCGCCTTCTTCATTCTCCGCCATGTGCGCATGAACATGGAGTGAGTCCTCCATGCTGCTTCCACTCACCAGCTGATAGTGGCTTGGTTTGGCTTCACTGTCCCCTTGGATCTCCATATTGTTGTATTCTCTGTCCTGTGGGTTGTGGGAACTGATTATGGAACTAGCCAGAGCACGAGTACTTGCGTTGTCACTAATTGCACCAAGACTGGCTGTGTCTTTGGGGAAAATTTCCTTTAGGACATCGGCTCGCACTTCTAACCTGCTGTATTTTCCCTTGCCACTGGAAAGAATGCCACCAGTCAGTGCACCCCCTGAGAGGGCTGCAAAGCTGTCTGTTTTGCTGTATGGACCTTGCGTAACACTGGGTCCATCCGCAGGGCTTCCACTGGTGCTCAACATGCAAGTTAGACCTTCAATGCTACTTTCCCAATGCTGGGATTCTTGAGACCTCTAGTTTCTTGAGAAACTAGAATCTTGAGAATAAAGTATTATCAAATGTAAAGCATGTAACATTTCACCTGTCATTTAAGAGGATTTACCTTGAGTTTTCGAAGGAGAGTAGTCACTTTCCTCAAAACTTTAAAATGAGTTCTACCCGAATAAATGTTAGAGGGCAACAAAATTATGCTTTCCTAAACTTGATACATTTTAAAAATCACGTCAAGCATGGTTAAAGTTAAATATCTGAAGATATTTACAAGCAAATAAGTAATCATAGTCATTGATCAACAAATTAGAGGCAAACTTCATGCGCTTTTTATCATCTTCAAGGCTTTTATGAGTACATGAATCTAACCACACCTGCCTTATTTTCACCTGAAGATAACTCATTATTTTGTGAGTTCATAAGGCTATTATTAATATATCTTATATCTGCATAGCATGTTTCTGTTTACAAAGGATTTTCACTCATAGATGACCTCGCTCAAGCCTCACCATTCTGGGAGAACAGATTATATTTACATTAAAAGCATTGGATGAAGTTAACAAATAGATCAAATACACAGAGTTAAATCAGGCTGATTAAGACTATAGGATTTAAATATTCTGAAAGCCTTGCAAACCCAAGACACTTTATCACCAAGATCACTGAAAAGCCTTTACGAAGTAATATTTATATGGAACATGTTCGCCATCCAATGTTCTCCAGGATAAACTATGAGCTGTTAACATGGACAAACACAGAAGGAGCATACAGGCAGAGAATAAAAGATGTGATAAATGTACATAACTTAAGAAAAAATTTTAGTCTTTTATCAGCTACAGCCCAGATACTTAGGAGTGCGTTTTCTTATTTCAGTTCAAGATAATAATAAGGTAGATTTTTTTGTTGTTGTTGTTTTTGTTTTTGTTTCTTGCGGTACGTGGGCCTCTCACTGTTATGGTCTACTCCTGTTGCGGAGCACAGGCTCCGGACGCGCAGGCCCAGCGGCCATGGCTCACAGGCCCAGCCACTCCGCGGCATGTGGGATCCTCCCGGACCAGGGCACGAACCCGTGTCCCCTGCATCGGCAGGCGGACTCTCAAACACTGCGCCACCAGGGAAGCCTTGTAGATTTTAACTTATATAAAATCTACCTAAGAACATTCTGAGGTAGGTAATATTATCATGCCCATTTTATTCATGGGGAAATTACGAAACAGATTAAAACATGTCACTTGAAATCACACACCTAATAAGTAGCCAAGGTGAGATTCAAACCCAGGCAGTCTGGCTCCCTACAACTTGCCTCACCCACTCCACTGCCTTGAGAAGTTATCTGTTACTGTGAACGGGAACTTGAAGCTGTATGAAGGAAAGGGGAGGGCAGGGGCTTATATTATGATCAGGTGGTACCCGTAGGCATGATTTGAGGGAAAAACAAGTAAGACACCCTTTAAAATACTCACTTCACTGGCTTTCCATCATTAGAGTTTCCTTCTTAGGATCTGTTATCAAAAATCTCCTATCTTATGAAGGTATTCAGGAATATGTACAATCACTATCCAATACCTTAGTTTTTAACCAATATCTTGGAGATAACAATGACTCTTACGGCACCTACATGAAAGAAAATAAAATTCCACGTTCAGGGTCATGCCTAAACCGGAACCCTCCAAGAGGAAAAAGCAACCAAAAGAGCCCGCTCCACGTTTGGGCCTCGGATCAGGGCAGGAGGTGAATGGCATGGAAAGGAACTTTCTGAACACATAAAATAGCACCCAGAGAAACTGAGAACTAGCCATGAGGGTGGTCATTGATCAAATGAGGCAGATGGATGGAAGGGAAAAGGCAAGACTTCTAAGGCTTTCAAACTGGGGGCAGAGACCTTGGCAACAAGAAACTGTTGGAAAGCTTTCAGAGACAGTTCGAAATAGAAAGGCAGGTTGGTTCATTTGTCAGCAGCAGAAGTATGAGGTGGAGTCTGGCCAGAGCTTCGAGACCTTGAATCTCAAGACTGAGAGATGGCAGGCAATCAAAATACAGGGAGCGGCACCAAGAGTGTCCTTATTCACAGCACACCCTAGAATAATACAGTCCAGGGATTCGGAATGATCAACGGCAGAGAAGTTCTTGCTTATGACATTTCCAGGACACAGCGGCCTCACAGAATCTCAAGTTTTATCACAGAGACAACTTGACTGGAGATGACAATTTCGATATACAACATCTGCTTTCCTGTTACCACTACCCACAAGAGCTCAGAGGGGATGTGAAAATAAAAATTCACTCTTCTAAAAGAGATATTTCATATCTATTTCTAAAAGAATAAAAAGAGAGAGACTATTGTGACAGAAGACAAGAGAAAATAGAAAGCAGGAGATATTTGGCAATGGTGGAGAGCACAGGAAATGGAGCTCCCTGGGCAGCATGCTTTTAGAAAGGGGTTCTGTTGGTGACCTGCATTTTTCTAGGAGGAAAGAGAGAATTAAAGAATGCATATAAAATCAGAGAAGGAAAGGAGGGAGGAGAAAGGGTTTCAGAAGCAGTACCAATTTGACAGGCAGACACTATAAAAGGTATAGGTCTGAATCCAGATGCTCTGTTAAAAGAGCACAGGGGCCGTCTGAAATAAACAACATGGTGAAGAGTAGGCAAAAAATGCCTAAGCTAAGAGGTAAATCATAATTCCTAGACCCAGATTTCAATGGTAGCATTATAGCTCTTGGTGCAAAGACTACTTTATACCTATAGAAACTAGAGTGATATATGAGTTAATTCCCAAAGGAGAATTAAAGATCTGGGAAGATGAGTATGCCAGCTAGGAGACCGCATTCTAAAAATGTTCATTTGTTTTCTTTAGATGTGATCCCTCACCTTTTTGAAATTGCTACCTTGGGCCAAATAGGAGACCACTGAGGTACTCAGGGTGCTTGTTCATTCCTGAATATTTTCATCATTATTAAGAGTAAGTGTCAAATTTTGAAGTGCCTGATAAAACATACACCTTGGAAACCTAAAGATATTTTGCATTGAGATCTCTAAGTCTGTGCTAAATAAACGCAGAGAGATACAGCTTATTCTAGATGAAAACGAAAGTAACTCATATCTATTCCTTTTATTAGAAAATAAGAGAGACTGGGAAATTTGAGTTAAATTTTTATAATACATTAGCCCTCTTTTACATAGTCTTAAGAGTTTTTCTTACTTAGTTCTTCTTAAACTATATTTCAACAATGACAATAATAATAACAGCAGTTATCATTTCATTGTTTATACTGTGCCATTACAGATAAGGAAACGGAAGCATCACTGTCTCAAGCAATTTCCCCAAGAATACACAGAGCTGGAAAGTGGCAGAGCTGAAGTTTGCACACGGATCTGTCTGAAGTTCACATCCTTAACCACCTAAGCTCAGTGCTGCCAGCTGGGACTACAATAAGGGACAACTCATGGTTCAGTCCTCAAGGAGTCCAATGACGAGTGAAGAGAGAGGGGAAAAAGAACAGATATAATCCATAAGAGTATGAAGGAGTTCTGTAAGAAACATAGACTTAGCACTAATAGTCTGAGTATGAACTGTGAAGGCGGGTATGTCTGCACTGGACCACAGAATGAGGAGCCAGGTGGAGAAGGGTTGGGAAGAGCTGGGGGCGGAAAGTATCCCGCCAGGAGAGCCAGTTACCTGCTGATTGAATTCAGTCTAAACATAAATGAAATGAATCACTGGATGGCATCACCAATGAGGAAGATTCTACTTTTAATGGTCACTTTTTCAAAACAGCCCAACGCCACCATTATTCTCAAGATATGTTCGGTTTTATTAAGCTTCCTTTTTATTCTGTTCAATTTTTTTAATTAAGAGTAAAACCAGAGGAACTTCAATAACGACCCTCAGATTGATGCTACTTTATTGATTACTGGCTTTGGGTTTGGGCAGTCCAGCTAACTGGGTGTCTGACCACTGTATATTTCAAAGCAGTTTTCTAAATTTCACTAGTAAGAAAATTATTAATTCAAATCCAAAGCTTCGCTTCAAATATATTGCTTTTCTTTCTCCCCCTCCTTATCTCCAGGGCTATGGTTTGTTACTGAGGAAATTAAACTGAGCAGGAACAAGTTGTTTTTCAAAGACCACTTTTAAGATTTAGTACTTTGCAATATCAATAAGATTAGATCTACACATATTAACTTAGCAATTTAGAAGTACTAACAAAACATAAAAGGTGTATAACCTAAAACAGAGCAGTCTAACTACTCAGTGTTTACCTGATAGAAATGCCCACACAGGTGGGCACAATGAGGCACGCACAGGGAGGTTCAATGCAGTGTACCTAGTGGTAAGAGCAAAAGCTGGATGCAACATAAATGATCATCTACCAGGCAATAGTTAAATAGGGATTCTGGATAGCAGTTAGCAGCAACGAGGTAAATCTTTATGGACTAACACAGTAAGATCTCTAAGACACGTTAATGAAAACAATCAAGTTGTGGAATATGTACAGTATAGACACTAATTATGTAGAAACATCACACACTCACACCCACTCATGTATGTATTTATGTAGCGACCTCTTTCTCAATCTATATGTAATGTACATTTATACATACACATGCATACATATATACATATATATATTTAATGCATAGTGACTGGGGTTGAGGGAAGTATTCAAGAGACTTTGTCCCCATTTATTTACTTAATTGCTATAAAAACAATATCTATGTTACTTGTAGAGTTAGAAATAAAATAGAAAGTTTTAAAATTTTTTAAATAAATTAAAAACTAAATATACTTTCAATTTATCATAAATTAATCTACTGCATTCCATTTTTAACCAACTTATTAAAGTTAAATAGCCTGTAATTCTTAGAGATTTTCCCCGTCTTGAAAAAAAACAGATCAGACTTTTGCATTTTGCAGACTTGTATGTCCCAGGCTCGTGTCCTGATAGAAATTCAGTTTTATGGGTGTCCAAGCATGGTTGGGAACTCAGGGAGCAGCACATGCTCTCTTCCTTTACTCAGCACCACAAAATGGGTGTTTAATAAATATAAAAGAACAAAGGAATGAACCAACCAATAGATAAATGACAACATCGGTAAATATTACACTCATGTTTCCTAGCATTGGTCAGGATTGAAAACCCGGCAATTTTCAGAGAGGAATTACAGAATATTCAAGGAAAAACTAAAATCTCTTTTATTCTAAGCTACACTGTTATATTGATCTTGTTAATGATGCTAAGTATTGATCTCCAGAAGCAAATTAAGACTCATGTCATAGACTTTCATCCCTCTCCAGCCCTGGACATTAAGTCGTTAATTTTCCTGTCAGGTTTTTTTTTTTTTAATCCAAGTAGTACTTAATTATCATAAAATGACTTTTTAGGGATAGCTTCTAAACCCTCGTTAGCCATTAAGTATAAATAATTTTTTTAATTCAACCACTGTTTCAATTTAATTATTTTGGTTTAAAAAAACTATTGCACCCTTCATTGGACTTACTGTATACTTTTTGCTACTCAAAGTATGGTTCTAGGACTAGCAACATCAGCTTATCATGAAAGTTCTTTAGCAACAGACAATCTCAGATATCACCCAAGACCTACTGAATCAAAATCTGTTTTTAATAAGATTCTTCAGTGGTTCATATACACATTAAAGTTGGAGAAGCACTGCCATATACTACTCTTTTGTTATTATTGAAATTAACTTTTTAAATTATAGAGATAACACATGTATATGTTTTTTAAAGTATTAAAGGACCCTACAACCAAAAGCAAAGACAATACAAAAAAACTACAGACCAATATCTCTCATGAACATAGCCACCAAAGTCCTTAACAAAAATATTAGAAACAGAATTAAAGAACATATTTTTAAAAAGAATTATACACCATGACTGCTATGGTCTAATTGTTTACACCGCCTCAAAATTCACATGTTGGAATCCTAATGCCCAATGTGATGCTGGTAGGAGGTGGGACCTTTGGGTGCTTAGGTCATGAGGGTGAAGCCCTCGTGAATGGGATTATTGTTCTCGTAAAAGAGATCCCACAGAGCTCCCTAGCTCCTTCACCATTTTAAGATACAATGCGAAGTCTGCAACCAGAAAGAGGGCCCTCACCTGACCATGGCACCCCAATGTCAAACTTCCAGCCTCCAGAACTGTGAGAAATAAATTTCTACTGTTGATAAGCTTCCCAGTGTGTGATATTTCATATGGCAGCCTGAACAAACTAAGACAACAGCCAAGGTATACGAAGTTGGTTCAGCATTCAAAAATGGATTAATATAATCCTTCATATCAACAGAACTTTTTAAAATCACATGATCATATCAATAGACACAGAAAAAGCATTTGACAAAAGCCAACAATATTCCTGATAAAAATCCTCAGTAAACCAGAAAGAGAGGGGAAGTTTCTCAACTTGATTATAAAAAACCTATAAAAACTTACAGCTAATATCCTACTTAATGGTGAGAAACTCAAAGTTTTCCCACTAAGATGAGGTACAAGGCAAGGATGCTCCCTCTTACCACTCCTTTTCAACAGCATGCTGCAAGTCCTTATTAATGCAATGAGACAAGGAGATAAAAGTTATGCAAACTGGGAAGGAAGAAATAAAACTATCTTTGTTTTGCAAATGACATGATTATCTATGCAGAAAAAGCCAAAAGAATCATTTTTTTTTTAATTCCTAGAACTAATAAGCAATTACAGCAAGGTTGCAGGATACAAGATTAATATACAAATGTCAATTGCGTTCTTATTTACTAATGATGAATAAGTGTAATTTGCAATTAAAAACACAGTACCATTTATATTAACACCCTCCAAAATAAAATACTAAGGTATAAATCTCACAAAATAGGTGTAAGATCTATATGAGGAAAACTACAAGACTCTGATGAATAAAATCAAAGAAGAACTAAATAAATGGAGAAATATTCCATGTTCACGGATAGGAAGACTCAATATTATCAAAATGTCAGTTCTTCCCAACTTCAGCTATAAATTCAATGCAGTTCCAATCACAATCCCAGCAAGTTATTTTGTGGATATTAACAAACTGATTCTGAAGTTTATATGAAGAGGCAAAAGACCTGGGAATAGCCAACACAATATTGAAGGAAAAGAACGAAGTTGGAAGACTGATGCTACTCAACTTCAAGACTTACTATAAAGCTACAGTAATCAATATAGTGTGATGTTGGTGAAAGAATAGACAAATAGATCAATGGAACAGAATAGAGAACCCAGAAATAGAACCATATATATATACAGCCAACTGATCTTTGACAAAGGAGCAAAGGCCATGTAATGGACTGTTGGGAAAATTAATAGTCTTGTTCAGGCTTCAGAGGCAACGATAGGCCTTTGACTAAACGAAGACCCTGAAAGAAGCTACATACTGAACTGCTGGACTATGTGCAGGTCAGCAGAAATGGTGCTAGCAAGTCTTGGGAACCAACAGATAAGGAAGGGAGTAAGTCACGGAACTTCCTGGGCCTTGGGAATCTGGCCAGTTCCCGGGATCAGTGAACACCTCGAGACTTATGACTAAAGTATCAAAGCATTTATGATAATAGCCAGAGCTGCATATTTGCATGTAAGCTGATGATTATGAGCTCGCAGCTTGGCGTTAAAAACAGGACTCCTCTAGGCGACACTCTGAAGTCTCACCTGTGGGGTGGACACACTGTCCAGGACCTTCCAATTGGGATTCCAGATTGCTGTTCCAGGGACTTCCCAGCATTGCTTGGATCTGGATGTAGGTGTTTCCCCAACTGGTGATGCATGTACATTTATTTCTCTCTGTCTTTATATATACATATTACTTGTCCTTATATTGTAACTTACTACTTATATAATAAATTTCCTTAATTCTTGCTCATTAAAGTGTGGAGTGGTTATTTTGCTGGTGAATACTCTGAACCTGAAGCTGAGAGTAAGTCTTTCAGCAAAACATGGACAAAGATAGTCTTTTCAACAAATGATGCTGTAACAACTGGACATCCACATGCAAAAAAAAATTAATCTAGACACAGACTTTATATCCTTCATAAAAATTAACTCAAAATGGATTATAGACCTAAATGTAAAATGCAAAACTCTGAAACTCCTGGAAGATAACAAAGGAAAAACCTGGATAACCTTGGGTATGGTGATGACTTTTTAGGTAAAATACCAAAGATACAATTCATGAAAGAAATAATTGATAAGCCGGCTTTCATTAAAATTTAAAACTTCTGCTCTTTAAAAAACAATGTCAAGACAATAAGAAGACAAGCCACAGACTGGGAGAAAATATTTGCAAAAAAGACATCTGATAAAGACTATTATCCAAAATATATAAAGAACTCTTAAAACTCAACAATAAAGCACACAATATTTTTAAATGGGCCAAAGACCTTAACAGATTCCTCACCAAAGAAGATATACAGATGGAAAATAAGCAAATAAAGGAAATGCAAATTAAAACAACAATCAGATACCAGATACATCTATTAGAATGACCAAAATCTGGAACACTGACAATACCAAGTTCTGGCAAGGATGCAGAGTAACAGAAATTTTCATCCATTGCTGGTGGGAATGCAAAAACAATACAGCCACTTTGGAAGACAGTTCGGCAGTTTCTTACAAAACCAAACACTCCTACCATATGATCCAACAATCATGATCCTTGATACTTACCCAAAGAGGTGAAAACTTAAGTCCACACATAAACTTGTACACAGATGTTTACAGCAGCTTTATTCATAACAGCCAGAACACTGAAGCAACCAAGGTGCCCTTCAGTAGATGAACTGATAAATAAACTGTGGCACATCCAGACAATGGATGGGTAGAGGCTGGAAGACAATGGAATGTTATTTCATTAAAATATTATTTAGTGATAAAATTATATGAGCTATCAAGCCATGAAAAGACATGAAGGAACTTTAAATGCGGCTATTAACTGAAAGAAGTCAATCTGAAAAGGCTACACACTGTATGATTCCAACTATTTGATATTCCAGAAAAGGCAAAACTATGGAGATAGTAAGTGGTTGCCAGGGGTTGGGAGAGATGAATACGTGGAGCACAGAGGATTTTTAGGGCCATGAAAATACTCTGTATATTATAATGGTGGATGTATGTCATTATGCATATGTCCAAATCCATAGAACGTACACCACCAAGCATGAACCCTACCATAAACTATGGACTTTGAGAGATTATGATGTGTCAGTATAGGTTTGTCAAGCTTAACAAATGTAACCACACTGGTGGGGGATGTTGACGATGGAGGAGGCTATGCATAGGTGGGGTAGGGAATACAGATATGCCCCGCTTTTCCAAAGTCCACTTTATGGCTTTTATGAGAGACCTACATTAGTACATGCTTTCATTAACTGAAAGAAACCCAAAGAGGACTTTTGCTTTTACCAAAAAAGGCAAAAAGCAAAATTAGCACTCAGCCTTTGTTCTGCAGTGAGGTCTTACAAAGGCAGCTTGCACCCTGAGCAGCGAAAGTGGCACCTCCAAGCTCCTTCCCTGGGAACTACTCAGCATCTCAACATCAAGCCATCATAGCTTTGAACTGTGTCTGTACTTTATCTTGATTTATTTTGTGCATCCATCCAAAAAGATGTGTCTTAAGGTAATTGCTTCTTTGCTTTAGGACACTTCAGTTTAGAAAGGGTTTTATGGGAACACTCTACTTCCAGAGAGTGGGGGAAACCTGACATGGAAAATCTCTGTACCTTCCACTCAAATTTGCTGTGAACTTAAAACTGTTCTTAAAAAAAAAAGTACAAAAGGGCATAAAATGAAAATGAAGAGTGTTTCTCCCCACCACCTACTCCAGTTTCAATGCCCAGAAACTGTGAATACAAAGTTTCTTTATTACTGTTTTTTCCTAATTTTTCAGATAGTTGGTTGAAGATATTGCTATTTTGTGTTCTAGCACCTGGAATTAGGATGAAAAATCTGATTCATATTTCTAACATTGCTTTGTAGGTAACCCATTTGTTTTCACTGGAAACTTTTCAGATTTTTTCTTATCCTTGGAGGGATGGGATTTCCCCTAGAAAGTATCCAAATTATTTTCTCCTAGAACTTTTTTTTTTTTCATTTATCTTACTTGACATACTTACCAGACTTTTTCAATATTAAGAAATAACCTTTCTTAAGCCTGAAGAAATTTTCTTCTACTATGTCTTTGATTATTTCCTGTGTTTCACTGCCCCCTTTCTCTGCTTTGGAATCCTGAGCTAATATTCAGTTAGCATCAATTCTGACTGGATAGCCTCCATTTGATCAGTCTATGCCTATGCCATATCAGTGGTTAAATATCTTGAATGGTACCTCCAACTAGATTTATTCCTTGGGTCCTTAAAGACTTTCACTCTCATATTTTCCAGTTCTGTGGTATGTTTCTGTAATGGACTGAACTGTGGCCCCCAAAAGATATGTCCATCTCAAACCTCAGAATATAACCTTATTTGGCAAAAGGGTCTTTGAAGAGGTAATTAAAGTAAGGATCTCTAGATGGGACCAACCTGGATTAGGGTGAGCCCTAAATCCAATGGCAAATCCTTAGAAGAGGAGAGAAATAGATACACTGGCACACAAGAGAAGGCCATGTGAAGATGGAGAGACAGAGATTGAAATGATGGATCTACAAGTCAGGGAACACCGAGGACTGCCAGCAGTCACCAGAAGCTAAGAGAGAAACATGGAACAGATTCTCCCTCAGAGCCTCCAGAAGAAACCAGCCCTGCTGATACCTTGATTTTGTACTTCTGGCCTCCAGAACTGTGAGAATATAATCCTGTTATTTTAGCACCATGTTTGTGGTAATTTGTTAAGGCAGCCCTAAGAAATTAACAGTTTCCTTCACTTTATCTTCCAGATTCTTACTTTATTTTCAACTACAAGCATCTCATGATTTAGCCAACTCAAACTTTATTACAATTTATTATTATATATTTAACTTCCCAGATTATTTTAATTTTGATTGCTTATTTTCTCATATCATGTTTATATTAATTTATGGATGCAAAAAAGTTAGAATCTTCCTGAAGATATTAATTTAAAAACTTTAATTTCTATTTTGTTCTTTTTTTGGTCTAGAATCATCTCTCCTGGTTCATCTTTCATTTTGCTGGGTTTTCTCAAGTATCTGGTATATTTTACATCCATTTATGTTTATGAATCACAGACTACACTTGTTGGTATAAATAATAGGCTTACATTTCTTCTATGGTTTTATAAGTCCGTTTTCCCAGCTTGTCTCCCCTTTGTGTGCGTGCATGTCTGACATGTGCAAATATCTTAGGGCAAAGGGAAGCTGACACATGTACTGAGGCTGCTAACTTCAACTAGAAGTCTGTATCAACTACTTCACATTACATTCTTTTAATTTCTCTAATAAAATAAATTCCTGCAGAATAGGGATTTGTTTTTATTTACTTTTCCTATAGAAATTATTATAAATGAACATTTTAAAATTAATTGTATAAATTAATTGGTGGGTTAGTAAGTAAATGAGTGAGTGATAGAAATCCAGCAAAATAAGTTAAAAGCTAACCTGCACAAGTGAAGGCGAAACTCAATGCTTTCACTATTTGAAAAGAAAAGTGGCAGAAGTGAATTGTGACTTAATATACATGTAAGTAAAAAGCATTAATCTTCAGTTTTCAATTAATATGCCATTTTAATGAAAAATTCATTTCACTGAATCAGATAGCTCACAATGTCTTTTCTATTGCAGAATATTCAATATTTATCATTTTAGAACTTGTATCTTCAGGAAACATTTTATTAGATTTTTGCAAATGCATGGATTACTAACTATACAGACAGATGTGCATCAGTTTGTACTTTGAAAATGATTACTACCTATGCAGAGAGATGTGCATCAGTTTTTACTTTGAAAATGTACTTTGAAAATGTATTATGCAAATTCACCATCCAAGTTTCGTGCCTGAAAATCAGTCCCTTGGCAGGTTAAATGGAATGATCTGTGAGGGCTCTGATCTGAGTGCCTTGAATTAATAATTGGATATTTTCCAAATTGAAAAACATTTTTAAAAGTGACTCAAAGTCAACTTCTTCCATTCCTTTATGACTTATAACCCTAAAGCCAGAAGTGGAAAGAGGGAAAGGATCAGCTTTGTTGACTGGAGACATTCAAGCTGGTCTTAGAGGATATGAGGGTATTCACCAGATATGAGAGAAAAGAAAGGGCACTCCAGGCAGAGGAAGCAAAGAAACCCTCAAATAACTAGGATTAAAACATCTTCACCATGATAAAGGGCATCTATGAAAAACCCACAGCCAGCATCATACTTAATGGTGAAAGTCTGCATACTTTCCCCTAAGATTAGGAACAACCAAGAATGTCTTCTTCACTTCTGTTCAACATTGCACTGGAGATTCTTTCCAGAACAATTAACAAGAAAATAAAAAGCATCCAGATTGGAAAGGAACAAGTAAAACAATCTCAATTTGCAGATGACATGATCTTAAACATACAAAATCCAAAGGAACTCACTACAAAACTATTAGGAATAATAAGTTTAGCAAGGTTCCAGGATATAAAATTAATACATAAAAAAATCAATTGTATATAGAGTAGCAATGAGCAAACTGAAAAAGAACTTAATAAAAACAATTCCATTTACAATACCATCAGAAAGAATTTTAAAACTTAGGAATAAAATTACAAAATAAGTGCAAAATCATATTCTGAAAACTATACAACATTCTCAAAAGAAATTAAGAAGACCTAAATAAATGAAAAGATATTATTCATGGATCAGAAGGCTTAATATTGTTAAAATGGCAACTCTCCCCAAATTTATCTATAGATTCAATACCATTTCTATCAGAATCCCAGTTAGCATCTTCGCAACATTTGGTAAGATAATCCTAAAATTAATATGGAAATCCAAAGAAATCAGAATATCCAAAACAATTTTGAAAAAGAAGAAACTTGTGGGACTCACACTTCCTAATTTCAAAACTTTTCTACAAAGACACAGTAATCAAGACAGTGTGATACCATTATGAGGGTAGAAATAAAGATGAATGGAATACAGTTGAGAGTCCAGAAATAAACCCTCACAATTATGGTCAGTTAATTTTTGACAAGGGTGCCAAGAAAATTTAAAGGGGAAAAAATAGTCTATTCAGTAAGTGGTGCTGGGACAACTAGATATCCACATACAAAAGAATGAAATTTTACCCCTACCTCACAAAATTATACAAAAATTAAGTTGAAGTGTATCAAATTCCTAAATGCAAGAGGTAAACCATAAAACTCCTAGAAGAAAACATAGGTGTAAATCTTCATGATCTCATATTAGGAACAGTTTCTTAGATAGAACATTAAAAGCATAAGTAACAAAAGAAAAAATAATTTGTACTTCATCAAATTTTAAATCATTTTGTGTTTCAAAAGATACCATCGAGAAAGTGGAAAGGTAACCCATAGAACAGGAAAAACATTCACAAATCATATGTTTGATATGGAACTTGTGTCTAGAATACATTAAAAAACTCTTACAACTCAATAATAAAAACTAAATAATAAAAAGACAAGTGTGCCAATTAAAAATAGGTAAAGGATCTGAACAGACATTTCTCTAAAGAAGATATACAAATGGCCAATAAGCACATGAAAAGATGCTCAACATCATATCTAACAGGGAAATGCAAATCAAAGCCACAAGTAAATACCATTTCACACCACCAAGACTGCTATAATCAAGAAGACAGATGATACCAAGTGTTGGCAATGATGTGAGAAATTGGAATCCATATATTACCAGTGGGAATGCAAAATAGTGCATCAACTTTGGATAACAGTCTGGGAACTCCTTGAAAGTTTAAACACAGAGTTACCATATGACCCAGCAATTCCACTTCTTGTTATATACCCAAGAGAAATGAAAACATAAGTACAAATAAACACAAATGTTCACAGAACCATTATTCATAAGAGCCAAAAAGTGAAAAACCCATTCATTAATAAATCAATAAATAAAATGTGGTATATCCATATATGGGAATATTACTTGGCAATAAAAATAAGGTACTGATACATGCTAAAACATGGATGAACCTTGAAAGTGTTACGCTAAGTGAAAGAAACTAGAAACAAAACACTACATATTGTATCATTCCATTTGTACAAAATGTTCAGAACAGGAAATGTGGATTAGTGGTTGCCTAGGACTCAGGAGATTAGAAGGAAATGGAGACTTAGTGGTAAGGGATATGGAATTTATTTGTGTGTGGTGGGGGGGGTGATGAAAATGTTCCCAAATTGTGATGACAGCTGGACAACTCTACGAGTATACTAAAACCATTGAATTATACATTTAAAATGGGTGAATTTTATCGTATATGCATTACATCTCAATGAAGCTGTTTTAAGAAAAAAAAAACTTTAAAGAATCCCTAACCACTCAGAGTCATGGAATTTCAGAGATAAAAGGACATTTACAGCCTTTATTTTATAGATTTTTTTAAAAAGACAACTGGAGAGTTTTGTATTAGATCACAGAACTTGAAGAGTATCTGCACCAGCCGCATAGCACAGAGAGATCAGCTAGGTGGTTTGTAACCACCTAGAGGGGTGGGATAGGAAGGGTGGGAGGGAGGGAGGGAGACGCAAGAGGGAAGAGATATGGGAACATATGTATATGTATAACTGATTCACTTTGTTATAAAGCAGAAACTAACGCACCATTGTAAAGCAATTATACTCCAATTAAAGATGTTAAAAAAATTGAATTATTTCATGTATTAAATGTTGATATATATATGATTTCAGAAATCGGTTTATCAATATTACTTTTACCATAACTCATGAGCTTGATTGCCCCACAAGGACATCCCACTAATTCTCATGTATAATATGACTAAAGTGGAATTTTTTATTTTCCCCATTGTCTTCCAATATTCCCAACTTTAGCTAATAGCGTCACCATTTTCCAAGTTACTAAGTCAAAATATTGATGGGAAAATTTTTTACTCCTCTCTTTCTCCCTTTTCCCCTTCCCAGGTCAATCAGCCATCAAACCCCAGCCATATTTTTCAGAAATCCATTCTCACTGTGATCTTCTCATTGTAGCCTATTGTCTCTGAACTACCGGTAGCCTGCCAAGAAATATCTCCATGTGCCAGGCCCCTCCTTCCCTCCCTCTGTCTCCTTCTCACCTACATCCTTCCTACTGTCATCAGTTACTGTCCTTAAAGATAACTCTTCTACTCAAAAGCCTTCAGAGGGCTTCCCTGGTGGCGCAGTGGTTGAGAGTCTGCCTGCCGATGCAGGGGACACGGGTTCGTGCCCCGGTCCGGGAAGATCCCACATGCCGCGGAGCGGGTGGGCCCGTGAGCCATGGCCGCTGAGCCTGCGCGTCTGGACCCTGTGCTCCGCAACGGGAGAGGCCACAACAGTGAGAAGCCCACGTACCGCAAAAAAAAATAAATAAAGAAAAGCCTTCAGAGAATCCCCATAATTCACAGAATGAAATCCAGATTCCTCAGCACAGCCTTCAACCCCTTCCATTTTCTGGTCTAAATTTACTCTTTAAGGCTCCACCTAAAAAATGGATTATTTGATATTTCCAAACATACCTAAGACTCATCAATCTTTATGTTTTAACTCATGTTAGGCCACCTCACTGCCAACCCTGGAATGTTCCCACCCCCGTCCTAATTATCTTTCAAGTCCCTGTTTAAACATTACTCCCTCTAGGAACCTCTTTTTAATATCATCTCTACTCCAAAGTCTCAGTCAAAATTAATGCTATCTTTCTTAATAGTTCTATTTCATTTTACCTCTCTTATCCATTTTATACATACTTACTCATACTATTGATACAGTCAAAAAATATAGGCATTTCCCCTGCTAAATTACAATCTCCCATTTTTTTTATTACACACAGCTCTTAGCATATAAATGCTGCACAAATGTTTATTGAATTGTGGCATCACCACATTTAACTTAAAAGATAAAAAGTATTATACTGACAGGTAGTATATAATATTATACAACATAAAATTGACTCTGACAAAAAAAAAAGTGTACTTTTTACCTTTCTTGCCAGATACAATGCCTAGTGTAGTACAAGTTATAAGGAAGTAAACATATTTAACAGAAATTCTTAAGGTTATATTACGGTTAATAAAACAAACAATAAAATTGTTTCATCTCTTTCTTTTTTTTATTACAGCACACACATACAAAAAGATGTAGCCATCTTTGTTCTATTTTTAGATCCTCATATAATCAGAATGAAGTCTATAAGGAGTACACAAGGGTGAGGGAGTAGCTTGAGGGGGTAAAAGAAAACCAGTATGATGCTGTTTCTATTTAAAGATCCTAACCATGACCCTCAGCTCTGATCAGCAGTATGACTTAGAAGCTCGACTCTGGCTGCTCAATTTCCCTCAGTGACTTGCAACTTCTGTGTACTGAGGGCTATTTTCTAGTCCTGCCACAGACCCTATATATGTGAGTTTAAATTCTTCTATTTTTGCCACTTTGATGCTGCAAAATACTAAGGATTTTTCCAAAGAATAAAATGAGGTCAGAAAAAAATAGCTGTGCTAAGCTAATTTCTCCCTTTGCCAAAAGAGCTCAAGACAATATATTCACAGTGGATGAAGATGAGAGAGCATAAAATATCAAACAGGAACATCCTGTCCTGTAAATGCTTGACTCTCCAACGTAAATAAGTTCAGTTTATACCAGTTTGGAGAGAGGAAGGACTAACTGCCATTAGTTTGAGGCCACTTGGAGAATCAAAATCCTCTGTTATATCAAATGATATTATAAAGTATTACCATATAAAAAGTGAAAAAACTCTTTGTGTTACTTTTCTCATTAAGAAATCAAGTTTATGAATTTCTGAGATATCACTGGCATTAATTCCATAAATTTCCTTTGACTCAATGACCACCTCAATTATCTCTACTAATAACTCGCCACCAGAGAAAAATTAACTCTCCAAGGAAGTAATTTACACTAGATTATCTATTGTACATTTCACAGCAGAGTTTTCTTTGAATTACATGGAGTTCATTGGCTTGGGATTACCTTTAGAGTTTTTGTCAGAGAAATAATATGTTATTCATCTATTTGTCCACTTTCCAAATAACATATAACATAAACATATAACAATAACATATAATAACAAACTGCATTGTTATATAGTAATTTTCTCATGTGTAATAATTTTTAATCTTCACATGGAAAACCAACATCACTTTCCTATTAAAAATAAATCTAAATACCTATCCTTATCTGTTATAAATTTCTCTCAAGGCAAAGCAAATAGCTAGAATATCTGCTAATAAAAAAACAGATTTTCTTGGGTACATAATTAATTCTCTCAACAAAACGCATTAATTTTTTGGGGGGGGTATTTCAGAACACTTAAAACTAAAGAAAATAAAAATGATAAAATAGAATGAAAATAATGAGCTAACATTGGTAAAATTTTACTTCATATATTACTTCTAAGGGAGATAATTATCACACAATAATTTATGTCTAGTAAATTACAATAAATTTTAATAAAATACCTGAAACTCTCCAATAAAGTTCTTTCAAGTTTTAAAAGCATAACTTAATTCAATGAGTAATGCGATTTATCTGTTATCTCTAAGAAAAAAGATTTATAATAATATAGACTAAAGATGAAAGCTGATCTCTCCCAAGAGAAGATAACTGTCCCCTGTTCTCAAAGCAAACAGACTAAACAACCAATTCCTATAATCAAATAACTCATTCACATTACATGCAAAGGGACATCACACATATCTTTTAATACAAAGTTCAAACCCCTATGGCATAAAACTAATTATCAACAGTTCATCCCTCTAGGTTGCAGAAAACAGACTGGATGCATGTATAAAATACTGCAACTACAACCTGAGAACCACCTGTAATATAAAATTGATGATTCTTGTAAAGCCACCAAACGTGATGCTTGCTAGTGTTCGCTAGCAAAATAATTTTCAAGTAGTCAGCTTTCCAGACATTCATTCTCTCTCTGCCTCTCTTTTGAAAAAAAAATCTTGGAAAACAAAAAATAAATTCAGTATAAACAATCAAAAATAAATGTACCCAGACACGGGAAATGACAACTTCTCTACATGTTATTTCTATGTCCTTCTAACGGATATTCCTTTTCTGATTCCACAGTCACCTGAGTGAATTTTCACTGATAAGTTGACAGTTTACACTAATTAGACTACCATGGACCACTTCACTACGCAGTTTTCCCAGGACAGTTGGCGGATTGGTCAGAGGTTGGACAGGAAGTGCCTAAAGCAAAGCCTGGTCTGTAGCAGCTGCTCAATGCACAATGATTCATCATCCCTCATTAGCAAAACAAGCAGAGGACAGTTGGGGGAGGGGAAATAAAAGGGTTTTGTGAGTAAAGAGGATTTCTTCCTGTTTCTTGAATTCCCATCTACTCAATACATCTCATGCCCTCACACATGCCCCATCTCCCTGAGCTGTGGCCTCCAGAAGCTCTTTGCCCAGTCCAAGGGTAGCCCTAGGTCCTTTCCTTATCCTGCCTCATTTCTTTTTTTCTCCCCCAAAATAAAGCTCCACTAATGTGTTAAGGGGTAAAACACTGGAGGTTTGCATCCACTCACCCTACTCTTTATAACCTCACCTTTCCAAGGCCTCTGACTCAGACACAGGTACAGGTTAGCATAGACAATATACAAGCCCTCCAAAGGAATATCTTCTAAAGTAATCAGAATTCAAAACAAGTCCTTTCCTTCTAAACATCTTTATTCCTACTAGAGAGGACTTCCATAAGACGAAAACAAACCAAATAAAATTATATGACTGATGCTTCTGACACGTGCTATGGTCTGCCAACCTTCATTCTTCGTCTCAGGCAGCTGCTTAAACAGAGCGGTGGTAGCTATACCTTTGCTTGTAATCAGTGCTTGCTTTGCAGCATCCCTGGATTCACTTTGATGAACCACTTAAGGTCAAGTTTGGCCCATTAGGTAATTCTCATCCAACAGATCAAGGGGATGAATGTAATGTCTGTGGTAAGACCAAAAGTGTCACAGTAGGGACCATGGATCTGTGGTCTTTTTATTAACCACACTTCTGAATGGCCCCTGTAGAAGCTTCTGATTTTCCCAATAAAAATGTGGAAAATCCACTTATACCCTTCCTATCCTATGTTATTAGAAGTTCCATCACTGAATGAATTGTGATAATTAACTGGACTAATACATAAATAATAGTAGATTAAGACAATCTGCATTAACTTCAGAGATGACACGGACTTTCATTTTTAAAAAGACTTCACTAACAACCCTACAATTTTCAAAAATGAGTAATGATGCTCACCATGCAAGAATAAGATGGTTGGAATATGTTTGCACCAATTCTTATGCAGTCATTTAAAAAGATATAATGTATTAAGAGTGCCTCCCTTTTTAATGCAATCTCATCCCTCCAATAGGGATATATAGGAATATTATTCAAATATATTTCTGTCCTTGTTAGGCATAACTGATAACAAGAAAGAGAAACCTATACATACCAGTCTAAGAAAATTTACTGAAGGGACACTGTAGGTATTATGGAAGGAAAGGTGACATCAAGCCAAACCTGAGAAATGGAAAATTTGATGTCTTTGGAATGATGATGCCTTACCCTGTACTTTTCACCATGCAAAATAGCTTCCTCTGATTATTCAGGGATTATGGCCTCCCCTCCCCTTCACCACTTAGATCTGGTTGTCAGTGACCCCATTTCCACAAGAGCAAACATATTTGGCTCAAATCATCAGCTGTGAATGAGCTTCCTCTGCCTCTATGAAAAAAAGACATGTCTGGAGGAACCAACATGACAGCTTAGGCCTGACCCACCAGCAGGAGCTATGGGCCATTCCCAGGAGTGTTGGTGAGTAGGGCATAATTCAATGTAATTTGATTCTGCAAACATACGAGTACTTCTTATGTTCTAGGAAGGCGATGAAATGTAAATAACCTTAAAAACTTAGAAAATTCAAGGTAGCTGCAAAGAAGGTGGGCCATAGAAATGAAGAACACATATTAAATAGCTATTGACAGAGGCTACATTTAGACAGGAGTTTCTTTTTCAGATCTTAAGGATTAGAGCTTCCCTTGGACTATAATTTGGATTGCTTCATGCTTCTCCATAATGCTATACAACAATCAGATCTGAGTATCTGACTTAGTTCTCCCCATCCATTCTACTTTTTAAAGAAATAGCTATAAGATTTTCCAAATACCTCAGCTCAAGCATGTCTAATTTCCTAATACTTCCTTTGCCCATAACCATAATCACACTCATACGTATTATAATCATTTCCATCTTGGGGCTTTTATCCCTTCTTTCCTTCTGCTTAGAATTTCCACCCCCTTTGCTTCTCCAAATTATAGTTAAACTTCAAGACTCATCTTTAAGTCTCACCTCCTCCACGAGACCCTCCCTGATCAATCCAATTAACTGATATCTTAGTTCTCATTTGTTAAATATCGTGTAAATGGAAATACAGAAAAATGAATAGATCTGAGAATTATGTGAGGTAACATTAATGATGAATATTTGTAACAGACCAACTTCCTACCCTTTCCATCTTCCTTCCTAAGAGAATAGCAATTTGGGGAGTGGAGGACAGTAATGTTCTCATATAGAAAACAATAACCATCTTCTCTGGTAGAGAAAGGATACTATGAAAAATACAATTCTGGGCAAGGAGATATAAGTTGATTGAGCAGTTCATCAAAAATGGAGTAAAATCATGTTGCCTTAGTTTTTGCTCTCCCTTTTTTTCTGCCTAGAATATGGATGTGATGTTGGAGGTGGAGCAGCTACCTTGTAACCACAAGAAGACCACAAAGAAAAGGGCAAAAAATTCAGGACATAGACTCTGAAATCCTTGAGCTGGCAAAACCACCTACCTCCACATTAAATTTTTTTAATGTTTAAGCCACTGTTATATTTGGGGTGGGGGGGAAGAGGGGACAGTTTCTGTTATATGGAGAAAGCCCTTCTTACTTATATCCCTGTTGGAATAGAGTAGGCCTAAGTCAGCACAAACTACCCGGATCTTTCCCTAAGTTAGTGGAGCTATTTGAATGTTCTTTCTATTTATTTATTTTCAGAGTTATTTTATTAGAGAGTTGAGAAAGGGCAACTCGGATGCTAGTTAATTTCTCCACCATCACACTTGCGCTTAAACAGGGTTTCTACCTCAGAATTCAAAGTCAAAGCTCAGGAGTGGTCTTATATACCCTTCCAGGAATATCAGCTATCACAAAGAAAAATGGAAAGCAAGGCTTCAAGTCCAAGGCAATGGAACAGAGTCTTTGGCTCATAATAAAAATTAAAATTGCCTTAGATTTCATTTATTTCTCTTATTCTTCAACCAGTTCCCTCACTGGTGATTTTTCAAGGACAACTGAAGGATTCTTTGAAAAATCTTTGAGGCAAGTGACAGGGATAATCCCCTGTTTGTTTGCAGCCAAGGCCTCTCTTTGAGTCCAACCTGGCAGCACCTTCAGGGCAATTTAGTCCCAACTGCATCCAATCAACAACGACCATCTCTAACACCCCAAATTTTAACTTTTATATATATGCTCACAATATTTATTTGTAAATAAAGGAGGTCATACACGGAGAATTCCTCAACACCTTGACTAATATTAGCCTGTTTGTACTTTTAATATCTAAAGATCAGAAAACAAAACAAAACAAACAAACAAAAAGACCCACAGGGCTTCCCTGGTTGCGCAGTGGTTGAGAGTCCGCCCGCCGATGCAGGGGACACGAGTTCGTGCCCCCGTCCAGGAAGATCCCACATGCCGCAGAGCGGCTGAGCCCGTGAGCCATGGCCGCTGAGCCTGCGCGTCCGGAACCTGTGCTCCGCAACGGGAGAGGCCGCAACAGTGAGAGGCCCGTGTACCAAAAAAATAAAATAAAATAATAAATAAATAAATAAAAACCCACAAACAAAAACCTTTATACAACCTGAAGGAATAAAATAAAATTCAATACTTTCTTGACGTCTTTGAAATTTAATATTTCAAATAAATTTCAAATTAATGTATTTAATTTAATAGATTAATATATTAATTTAATGTAATTAATACATTTTTCAATTTGATAAGACAAGAGTTTACCTTCTTTGATTTAAATGGAAACAAATCACCAATAAATTAACTCTCTGATCTCTGGTATTTGTTGTAAACATTTTTTTTCACATTACTCTAAGGGAGCCTATGACAGAGATTCCTTTTCCAATTAAAATTATATATACTAAATGTTATCTAAATAAAAGAGCTGTGACTTTGTCAATACCCTTGTGTCAATGTCCTTCCTATTGATAGATGTCTTTGTAAGGTTGTGCCGGTACAACTGGAGATACTACTAGGTTGCCAGGAATTCTTGCTATGATATGTCTATAGGAAGTCTGGGCTTTGGTCCAAGAAACTAGAGCTGGGGAAGTCACTCCCTCCCTTTCCAGAAAATTCCTAAGAAACGACCCCCATCCTGTCGGCTGTGCTTTTTCCACAGCTACTCATAATGATAATATTTTCTTGGCATTATTCCTGATATACTGTGTTCTACTGGCACTTCTCCAGCTCAGAGGAGAGTAAGGCTCCCAATCCTGACAGGTACCTGCTGGTATGGCCCCACAAAAATGTCTACAAGAGTTTCTCCTAAAGCATTTAGAGGAAAATCCACGAGATGTCAAAATCCCACCAACATCACGGCACCCTCAAAAGCAGCCACTTACAAGAGACATAGGTCACACACACTGGGGAGTGAGATGGCAAATTATACTTTCTAATTATAAATACACTGTCATACCAAAGTGAGGAATTGCAGAGTTGTATTAAGCTGATGGATAATCTAGCAGCAAACAAACATATACTTATTGTCTTTTCAATCTAAGCTGTATAACTGTTCTCCCCTGTCTTGCATGCCAAGCTTTTCAAAGACTTCATCTCCAAATTAGTATCATTAGTAAAGTACAAGAGGGCAGCCAGTATCATCTCTCCTGAAGCTTTCTCTGGAAAAAAAAGTCAGCATAAAAAGGGAGCAATTCAACTCTTTTCAGTTAGCATTTTTATTGACTACCCGAGGGGTACATGACTAGCAGATGCATAGGTTATATACAACCTTAGTGGAACCCACAGTTGAAGGTACGCACAGTAAAGCTTTCAAGAAGCAACAAGATAAATTCACTTTCAGATAAGACCACAGTTATAGGCTCACTGATGCCATCGCAAACTTTAAAAAACAGTTATTACTCATCCATTCTAGCACATTCATATTTCCCAGTATTGTTCCCAAATATTCCTAGCATACTCTGTAAATAGCTTTATTTTCCTGGAATTTACCATTGAAATTACTTTTTGAATTTGTTTGTAAATTTGCTTTCATCAGAGTTTTCAAGATTTTTCTTCCCCTAGAGGATGTCAAAATTTATCACAGCTAAATTTAGAAGGATAATGGAACAGGTATACCCCCTTCTCAAAGCACTTTATATAACCACGTCGAGGTTAGGTCAGAACAACAAATGGAATTTGGAGGTTCCACACTCTAACAATAGACAACTCTTCATATTTCTTCTGATAAGATAAAGGGGGGCCTTATTAGCATAGCTGGTCTTGGCCACAACTGCTTTCCTCTGGCAAATGGAACATGAGACCATAATCTTTGTTATTAAACTCTCATGACATCAGATAATCTGCACTGTGATTAATTTCTATGGGGATAAGGAAGAGTTAACTGAGGAGTTCATAGGTATTGACCCTGAAGAAGTTCTGAGGCTTGGTAATAACACCAGAGGCGAGGTTTTACATGGAAACCTAGAAAAGCACTTACTAGCATACTAAATAATATGAGTAAAATAAATATCTTTTGTATTAACCACCTGTAGTGAAGTGGTTTTACCAGGCAGTGTTGAGATAATTGATGTGACCTGACTGTATATTCAAGGCCTCAGAGCACATTTTGGGATTAAAACCAAGCTCACTACCAAACAGGAACACAAATGCAAAGAATATCCAGGACCCTGACCCTCCTAATATTAGATGTGCCTCCTGGCGTTCTTACTCCTCTGATTGTGCAGGAACTGTGGAAACTGCGTAAGACACTTGAAATACTATTTAAATTTGCTAGAGGTCTGGAGAAGTTCTGCCTGTGGGCAAGATCATGGTGCATTCCAAGGCTGAACCTTAGACAAGGAGACCCAAATGATGTCAGAAGAGAACAAGGACCCTTTGGAGTTTCTATTCCCCACAATAAGTTACACTGGACTGGGGTGGCAATGAGAGAAGAGCTGAGAGGGAAAAAAAGAGGAAGTAGGACTGCATGCATGGTAGAAGAGGTTGGAAGGAAAGATCCATACTTGATGGTAAGTCCACAGGGGCAGGGATTTGCGTGTTTTGTTCAATATTGCATACCCAGTTTGGGGGCACATAGTAAGTCAAATGAATGAATAAGTGAGTGAGTTGGTTAGGCTATTGGATCCATTTTCTTTATTTGTTTTTTTTAATCCATTATTTCCCAAAGCATGGTCCAGGATATCATTGTAGGTGGTAACAGTACATGACAAACCCTAACTCAGAGATTGACAAAGTTTTCCATTTTTGATTTTCTAATAACAAGGAGAAAAATCTCAGTTTAGTGCTAGTAGGTCTTTAACATCTCTCTATTGTTGTTTTAACAGAACAAAGATGTTCTCAGGCACTGAGCCTCCAGGTAACATCATCTAACTAGAACTGTATACTTTTTTGATTTTTCATCCTATTTTATAGTTACCATCTATTTTAGAAGAGGATTTTTTCTGATTTGTGGTAGTAATATAATATTCTGTTTTAAAATAATTTATTTAAGTCCCTAAACTGCATTGATTTAAAAGCAAAACATTAGAAAAATAATGAAGGTTGTGGGTATATAAGGCAAAAATGAGAGGATGATACTCAAATGAGTTAAATTTGGGAGGCTCTGTTCTAATCGCCTTGGGTCTCATGTGGGCCATAGATCTCATTGCTGTTCTAACAATAGAGACTTAATGTCAACTTTGGATGGCCCTCCCAGCTGAGCCATGGGTCTAGAAGCCACTCTCTCAATGCACTGGATGAGCTATAGGTCTAGAAGCCACTGCCTTGCCCAGCAGACACAGCAACCTGAGACAAAAGCCCGTGAAACAAATCCACATGTATTCTTCAGTCTCCTGGTGAGCAACTTAAATGTAAATATTACAAAACTCCACTACCCAAAACCTGCCATAAAGGTTATATTCTTATTGAGAGAGATGCCTGTAACTGCCCCTTCATATTTATTCGACTCTCTACCATTAAGCTAATTTATAAATAAATCCTAAGTTAATTAATTAATGAGTTTAAGAAATAAGAGAAAATATAAATTTAGAAGTCAAATGTCAGCTAGAAATCCTGTTAAACACCAGAAACTCTTTTGGATGATTATAACTTTACTTCCATAATAAATAACTGATAGATCTCAAACTAAATTCAGCAACAGTCTGCATTATCTAAACTGGGAGACCAAAGTTCTCGAACTAACTTGCAAAGATGGTATGAGTTGCTCAACGATGACATTTAACTTCTGCCATTCAAAACTATGGATAAAAAGGGGCTAAACCAGAGCTGAGGTTCCTTATGCATTTGCTAATAGTTATACCACTGGACAGTCAATGAAAATACCGATTAACTACAGAAGAGATTCATTGTTTTCTGTGTTTAACCAAGCACAACCAGACTGCCACAGAACAACACTATTAAAAAGTGAAATAATAAAATAAAATCCACACATTCAGTAAACAAAATGGATTCTCATTCTCCCCATTTTTACAAAGGATTCCTTGGTCTGCAGGCCTCTAGAAGCATGCATAAACATTGACACTACCATCATTTAAAAGGAAGAGAGACAAAATGGAGAATTTTTCATCCTTAATAATTCATTTTACCTGATTCTTTTGTGTCTCTGTCTTCCTCTAATTTTATTGGCTTTTTGCCACTTCACAGTAATTAAGACTTAGACGTTGGGACCAAGAGGGAACTGGAAGAAAAGCAAAATGCATTCATCAGTCTAACCCAATCACTCCCACCTCTCAGGTTATTATACAACCATGAGACGCTACTGCAACAACTTCCTTAATGGCTCAGAACAACAAGAACACCTAATAACAGACATGCGTAAACTCTAGAACCACTGAAATATTCCCTTCTATCTAAAATGTGATACTAACGTTGAAATGCTTTCTAACTGTAAAATTCTTTACCTCACAGGGGTGCCATTGTTTAATACAATAACTTTATAAATATACTTTGAGTTTCCTGGAAAAGTGACGTGAAAATAAAGCATTATTGCCATAACATCTCCCTTAATGATCTAGAAGAGGCAGTAAATAACAAGCTGATGGATTCGCAGATGGTACTAAATTGAGAAGTGTTGCAAACCTCAGTAAATGCAGGAAAAATTATGCAAAAAAGACCTAACATTTAAATACAAGCAAAACATTTTTAACTTTATGGGGGAAAGAACATAACATTTTTTAGTGTGCTCGAGATACGCTGTCCGGTGTAGATGCTACAACCAGCACTTAAAAACATGCAAGCCAGAATCATTCTCAATTCTTCAAAATCAACTAACATGACAACCTGCTTTGAAGGGGGGCTGGCAGTCACATAAAGCTTATAATAGACAGGGGTGAAAACCTATGATTTCATTAGAAACTGCCAATGAGAAGTTCCGGTTTGTATGTTTATAACTTTGAAAGAATACAAAGTTCCATTTAGGAAGCTTATCCCAAGTAAAAGTGTTTCATCCTCAGCATTTTTATAAGCCTTAAATTGTCTCCCATTTAGGCAGAGCCATCTGTCTGAGCAGATTTTGGATAGGGACCAAAACAGAAATAATGGGTCTTAGGAGGGCTGTGCTCGGGGTTGCAGGTGGCTTCGAGTTTGTCCTCTACTTCCCATGGTGACTAATGGGGTACATCTGAAACATGTGGTTAGAAATACCATCTGCAATCGTGGTGACAGATAATGTAGACACCAACACAATGCTTCCATCTTCTATGCTCCAAACTGTGCCTTTTGGAAAATTCAGACCCACTTTTAATATCAAAAACACTTTAATATCAAAATATATTTATTCCCCCTTGGCTCCCAATACACCTGTTGGTTGTTTGATTTGTTCAGGTGTTAGACAACAGTTGCTGAATATAAAGTCTTGATGAACTCAGTATAGGCTCTCTTTTTTTTTTCCTTTTTCAGGAGTCAGGTCCATCCACCTTTTCTACCCAACTGAGTTCTCTGATCACTGAGTCTGACACATGAGGTCTTATTGTTAAGACTAGCTTTCAATGCTGTTGTTGATCTGAGTACGTTCCATTGAACTTTATTATCCTGAGGAATTTATTTGCACAGAAAATCATCTTACAAGTGATCAAAAAGAAAAATAATTTGATGTCTCTGTCAAGGTTAACTTCAGTATCCCTGGACCCTAAAAGGGGATCTAAATCCAGTCACTGAAAATACGGTGATTAAACACAATAGTTTATTTCTCTCCATCAAGAAAAGAAAAAGACAGGAGGTCATCAAGCCAGGTCTAGTATGGCATCCCACGATGTCAGGCACCCAGCTTCCATCCACTTTGTTGCTTTGCCATCTTCAGCAGGCACTTTCTACCTCACAGTTCAAGATGGTTGCTTGATTCTAACTGTCCAACCTGCAGCCCACGGACCAAGAGTTAGTCGTATGGCCATGTCTTCCTGCAAACTAACTGGAAAATAAGGTCTTTACTCCAGACATGCCCATGCCAGGTAACAATTAGAAGTTCTAGTATGTCTATTACTGAATAAGAGAAAGAGAATAGATTCTGAAGGATGACTAGTTTAAATTAAGAATCTTATTTTATAATCTAACTTGTAAGAAATGTCTTTGGCTGAAGGTATGTTTTTATACAACTGGCTGATAGAGTGACAACATTTCTTTAAATGTGCAGGCGTTGTCATCTTAAAGCAACAGTTTCCCTTTTCATAGATCAATGAACAAAGGAAGAAAGTTTTAAAAAAAAGCTTTCAATAATATTCAGAAAGATTAGAAGTGCTATAGAACCAAAGAGTCCTTTTTGAATAACCAGAGCCTGGTGGATAACGATGATGATACAACAAATAATGCTGACAGTGATAATGACTATGATAGATAGCAAACTAGAGAAACATCAGTGCAGAAGACTTTCAGCTTGTCTCTGAACACCTAGCCCATAGAGGCCACTAGGTCCCTCCAGGTGGCTGAAGGTTCCTTTGGATCCTACTTCAATTTACTTTGAAACACACCTGTGAGATGAGAGATGGAAAGCATTACAATATGAAGGTCACTTTATAGAACTGTGAACTCCATTTGCAAAATAAAATAACAAAATGGAAAAAAAAAGAATCATATTTTAACATTCAAAACTTGGTCATTTTAAAGATTCTTTTAATATTAGACTTTGGGTAACAAAATAAATATTAATTCTTGACTCTATTCAACACAGTTTCTTTGAGCTTGGTACCTGAATAAAATTTCCTATTTTTTCTCAACTTTTAAAGAATTCAGTTTTACAGAGTGTTGTATCACAGGGATTTCTTTGTTTTTATTACTATAAGATGCAAGGGGAAATAAAAAGTGTTTATGAGATGATAAAAGGTAAACTTGAAGCTTTCTCTTTTTCTACTAAGGCCTTTACTTTTTCTTAAAGGTAGAATTTTAGGACTAGCTAAAATAATCACTTTAGTAAAGGCCATGTTAAATATTTTTGCCACAGCAAACAGTTTTATGTACCCCTCTTCATATTTTTTAAGTATGTAATTAATAAACATTTGGTGTGTTTTTTTAATATATCCCATCACATCATATGACCAACTATTCATTTAACCCTTCTTTAAGAGGGAGTGAACCAGCTACTTTTTGCCTAGCAAGTGGCTCATTGTTGGTTATAATTGTTAACCAGGGACAATAACAATTGTATTAGTTACTATTTAATTGTTGATGATTCCACAAGTCTCTCTTTCGTATTTCTAGAAGCTGAAAAAATATTACAATAATAGAAAGTCTAAACTCAGAAAAAATAACGAGCAGACTTAAGTGAAAGGAACGTCAAACACTGCAACACTCAGAAGGAATTTTCTTCAGGTTTAACAGCAGAAAATTACAGTTCCTCCTAAAAGGTAACTTGAGCCTAACTGTAAGGTTCACTTCTAAAGTCTCTAAGCCATTCCCTTTACTTTTCCTAAAAACAATGTAGTTGTGAATTTTTTTTTTTTTTTTTTTTGCGGTACGCGGGCCTCTCACTGTCGTGGCCTCTCCCATTGCGGAGCACAGCCTCCGGACGCGCAGGCTCAGCGGCCATGGCTCACGGGCCCAGCCGCTCCGCGGCAGGTGGGATCCTCCCGGACCGGGGCACGAACCTGTGTCCCCTGCATTGGCAGGCAGACTCTCAACCACTGTGCCACCAGGGAAGCCCTGTAGCTGTGAATTTTTAAAGATCCTATCAAACATATACGATCCACTTGAATAGAAACATTTTTCTGTTTTTCTAGGTTTTTTTCATAGTAAACCATGAGGCTAATTGAAAATACTTCTTAAAAATATATCTAAATTGCAGGAAATCATGTGTAAAGTTCAGGAAATACAATACAAATAGAGGAACCTCTGGTCTTTACCAACATGAGAAATGTAATGGCGCTGGTGAAGTAAGTAAGTATCAGCTATCAGAAAGAGCACGTTACGAAACTTCCCTCTAATCACAGCAGACCCCAGAAAAACCACGTAACTTCTGGGCTGTAGGGAGGTGAGCCACTCCTGCCTGGGGTAAGGTTTCTCTGTTACGCAGCAGCTACTCACACCCCTGAGAGATGGGAATTAGTCTTGCAGGCATTTTCCTGATAAAACCAAAAGAACTTTCAAGATTCTTTCTTGACTTGTCAAGCTCTATGGGACTATTTAGATCCAGCTATTAGCAAATAATGCATAGCACTCTGAGGCATCCAAAGAATCAGTCTACAGTCCAATTTCTCTGCATTTGAACAACTGTCTAAAACCAATTCCAACCAAGGAGTCAAGGACCCTGAATCAACACAATTTTAGGTGCACGCAGATTGACCTGAAAGAAGGCATGAGCCTTACTCTGCTTCTGAGAAAGAAGAAGAATGAGTTAAATGCATTTTTTTCTTAATCCTTTACCCAGAGTAACTGTTTCTCATGTCCAAAGAGTGTGCCCCTTTACATTGAAAAGCAATGACTGTTTAAAAGGTAGGCAACTTCCAAACAGTGCTTCACAACTTATCATTGTGCTTTTCAGTGCTCACAGGAAGAAAATTTATTAACAACTTATGTCACTTATGCTAATTCTCTTTCTCTCTCTCACACAGAAGTATGTGCACGTGTGCACATGCACACACACACCCCAAAACTCCCTCCTCCTGCACAGTTCAGTGACACTAAAAAGCTATAATTGTTCAAAGACAGAAAATTCTGTGTTTCCAGATGCCAACCGAAAATCAGGATATAAAGCTTTTCCCTACTTCCTATGTAATAGGAACTAGCAAAGAGTGCAGTCTTTGACTTGTTTTAATTCTAGTTCCGTGCAACTTTGGGCATAAAGTTGAACTTCTCTGAACTTCCATTTCCCTAGCCTTAAAATTAGGATAACACCTAACTCACATGCATGTGGTAAGGACTAAATGCAGTATCTTCAAGAGCCTATCACACAGTATCTAGCACATAATATGACTTCATTGATGCAAGTTTCTTTCCACTGTTCATGTGTGAAGCAAGATTCTCAGCACCATTGTAAACTCTGGGGTGAACATTTCTTTGCACACTTAGGGAGAAACCAAGCAAACAAATTAAACAGAGTGTTGAAGTTAAACTACTAAATCATATCACCTGCTCTTTTTTTTTCCAAAATCTATTTGAAAAGCAAACCACACAGGCATTTCAGAAGTGACCAGCACTTATAAAGCAAAATCAAAGTTGTCAACTCACTCATTATGGATAAAGAAACCTAATACTTTGTACAGCCTTGAACAGCAGTATCTTTAACTATCCAGACAAATATTCTTCCTGTTCAAGCCCCACAGCAGAGATAAAAGTGCCTGGAAATTTCTGTCTCCCCAGGAGCAGCCCTTAACCCAGTGCCCAAGGGATGAGGGATTATGGTCATACCAGCTCCCCTGCCCTGGTCTGGACATCTCCAGGGTGTCGCCTGTGGTGTCTCCAGGGCCCACCTGCAAGACTGAGTCAGCTGCGCTCCTGAGATTTCGTTTAATATCATGTCCTTGCTGGGCTTGCTTCCTTTCCGGTCCTGCTTTCCCAACCTCCTACCAGTTTTCCTGAGCAAACTTCCTAATAAGTCACATTCATAGGAATGAACTCTCTCAAGATCAGCTTCTAGGGAACCCAAGCTAAAATAGGCACCCATCCTGGGACACCTCCGAGCTAAAACAGGGGGGCTGTGCCCATTCACTCAAGGGCATGATGATAACTATCTAGGGACAGATATGAACGATCCAGGGAGAGGGAACTGAGAGATCGGCTGTCCTCACTCACATGTGGTAAGACCCATAACTGACCCATACCTGCATTTACTCTGTGCCAGGCACAGCTATTAATATTTTATCCACATTAACCCATTTAATCCCACAACGACTTCAAGAGAAGTGGATATTGTTATTATATCTATTATTAAACCAAAGAGGTTAGGTGACTTGCCCAAGTTTACACAGCTAATGAGTGGCAGACCTGAAATTCAAACCTTCAGAGTGCACACTTTTAACCTCCATGCCATAGAGCCTCTTAGGTAGAGAAGTTACACCAACTTGGCCATAGGATGAAAAATAGATACTATTTAACAATTTTCCACAGGATTGGTAGTATTTCACAGATGAGAAAAATTTATGAACAGGAATATTTAACCTAGAATTTTAATTTATTTTAATATGACATCTTTACAACCTTGCATCCTAAAATTACATGCCCATGAGTATGACTTCTTTTAACTGTATGTCCCCAATTTTCCAAACTGACTTTTTTTTTTTTTTTGCGGTACGTGGGCCTCTCACTGTTGTGGCCTCTCCCGTTGCAGAGCACAGGCTCCGGATGCGCAGGCTCAGTGGCCATGGCTCATGGGCCCAGCCGCTCCGCGGCATGTGGGATCCTCCCGGACCGGGGCACGAACCCGTGTCCCCTGCATCGACGGGCGGACCCTCAACCACTGTGCCACCAGGGAAGCCCCCAAACTGACTTTTAATTTTCGTTTTCGAGGCACATATCTGCTCCTTAATTTCCTACTAGATCAAATGACTAAAGCTACTTAATCTTGATTTTTAATTTATTAAAATTAAATACACAATTTAAGTTCCCAATAAAATTTTGTAACATCATATATACTATAGGCAATACCTGACATTATGGTTCAGAAGATTTCACTTCAATAAGTATCATATTTATATTGCCTTGTCTCAAAGGTATCTTTGAGGAGATTTTTTTATTCTGTTAATCAGTGACATCTTAGCAGAAAGAATATAACTTTTTTTTCTGAAAATGTATTGGTAATAAAATGCCATGAAGTAAAGAATCTAAATACACCACAAATATCCTATGTCAGCATTATAAACCTTTGGACTGATATCATTTTATCAGAAGAAACTGACAATGTTGTGATACAGAAGTGCAGGACTTAGGTCTAAACGGCATACCCACGTGTGCATATGTCAGGTAAGTCATCTATGTACAAAATCCCCTGGCTAAAATCACTCTAAAGAAGTAGATAGCATAAATCCAGTCCTTCCTATTCCTATACAGTACTCAATTGTCAGGGATCACAAGGAAATACATTGATAAAAATGAGAAAAAAAATACCAAAGGCAAACTAGCAAGGCATGGTTGTGTGAAATGCTACTTTATTACAATGGTTCCAAATCCAAGGAGGGTATCACAACCCCTAGGGTGCGTTTGGAGGTCACATAGGATAGTTGTGATAAAGCACATGGGGGGGGGCGGTGTGTGCATGTGTAATTTTGCTATAGATTGCTTTTCTCTTCTTTCTCCTTTGTAATAGAGTGTGAACATAATATTAATATTTTGAAGCTATAAAATTTAACATATTAAATGTCATTACAAATTGTTGTAAAGAGGCATTTTTTAAAAAAAAAGATTTTAAAAAAATCTTTATTGGAGTATAATTGCTTTACAATGGTGTGTTCGTTTCTGCTTTATAACAAAGTGACTCAGCTATACATATACATATATCCCCATATCTCCTCCCTCTTACGTCTCCCTCCCACCCTCCCTATCCCACCCCTCTAGGTGGTCACAAAGCACCAAGCTGATCTCCCTGTGCTATGCGGCTGCTTCCCACTAGCTATCTATTTTACATTTGGTAGTGTATATATGTCCATGTCACACTCTCTCTTCATCTCAGCTTACCCTTCCCCCTCCCCGCGTCCTCAAGTCCTTTCTCTACGTCTGCGTCTTTATTCCTGTGCTGCCCCTAGGTTCGTAGATTGGACGCATCTCATACCAGTGGACTCATGCATCTCTTATATGATAATGTTTCCTCCGCATTCTCTATGGATTGAGTCTACTATTAATAAAAGCTACAGCCCATTTATTTGCTACTAGTTTAAAAGATCCTTATAAAAACATGGCAGTTAAAACATAATTTATTCTCTACCTGATACAGGCACATAGACGTACACACACACACTCATACATATACACAATTGTCCAATACTGTTAATTAGGTCCAAGTTCAAGTGAGAAAAACACTTCATCCACTTTAGATTCCAGTGAGAGTCCTCAGTGCTTGCAACTGCCTTGTGTTCTGTTCTCTTCTCTAAATCTGTGCCTTGCTCTGTTCCTGGGGTTTGGTTTCATTTTTCTTTGTGTCTATGTGTACTTCCCTCTCCATCCTCTTCTCCTCAGTCCAGCACACTCTCCTCCACTCTCCCTCTGCTTTCCGCCCTCCCTCTTTTCTCCACCCCTTCTCTGTAGCCGTAATCTGGACCTGAGGCATACTTACTGTTAATGTGTTTGCTCTTATTTTTGTCTTTAGGAAAGTATGTTATGTATATTTGAGTGGAATATCACAGCTGTGTCATTTTTTTTAAGTTATTTAACTGAAAGAAAACCTCTCCTCCTCTTTTGAACAAATATTCCCCTCCACTAAAGCAACACCAAAGAATATTCTGTAGGCTGTCACGTCAGCACAAACAGCATGGAGAATCTCTGCATAACACATGCAGGATTTTTCTTTCTTGGAGTGAACTTCAGCCAGTGGTCTATATGTCCACAGTAAATGTTTTCTGTAGTTACTCTTCCTATTAATTAATCTGTCCCTCACCACGTACCACACCCTCAAAAACACTTCTTTCAACCCAGCAACTATTGAGGGCTCCTTACTCTATTTTTCCATGAGGATTTTGTTAAATTTTATAGATTTGGGATTTTTTTTTAATTTTTGAATTGTATAAATGATTATTGTGAAGAAAAATGTAACTCCCCCCCAAATTCCAAATATCCAAAATCTAATAACTTGCTTTTAAATAGCAACTGCTTTTTTTAAAAATAAATTTATTTATTTATTTTTGGGTGCATTGGGTCTTCATTGCTGCATGCGGGCTTTCTCTAGTTGTGGCGAGCGGGGGCTACTCTTCATTTTGGTGTGCGGGCGTCTCACTGCAGTGGCTTCTCTTGCTGCAGAGCACGGGCTCTAGGGTGTGTGGGCTTCAGTAGTTGTGGCACACGGGCTCAGTAGTTATGGCTCGCAGGCTCTAGAGCGCAGGCTCAGTAGTTGTGGCTCGCAGGCTCCAGAGCACAGGCTCAGTAGTTGTGGCTCACGGGCTTAGCTGCTCCACGGCATGTGGGATCTTCCCGGATCAGGGCTCAAACCCATGTCCCCTTCATTGGCAGGGGGATTCTTAACCACTGCGCCAGCAGGGAAGCCCAGCAATTGCATTTTAAACTATGCTGATTTAAAGATGATTTAAAGCAAAGAAAGAAATTAATTTGAGGTAATTTTCCATGAGGTCATCAAGAAAGAACACTGCATTTTCTGAGTCACTTGACAAAATGACTAGGCAAGTCTGGACAGAAGCTGGACTACAAAATACAATGGAACTTTAGGCTATTCAAAAAATTAGAGATTAGATTACTGTAAAGAAAGAGGTTCTGGATTAAAGGTCTCCAAGATCCCATCTAGTCTTTTTCTGCCTCTTGAACAAATAGACTCAGGTCAGACTCAGTCAGGTCCACTAAGCATCAGAGGCCACAGGACAGGACTTGATGAATTTCTTCAGTTTTAGAAGAAAACAAAGAAACTGATTGCTCAGATTCTGGTGAAACTGGTAACAGTAACAACGATGAACAACACAATAAATGAAATTAAAAATTCTCTAGAAGGAATCAATAGCAGAATAACTGAGGCAGAAGAACGGATAAGTGACCTGTAAGATAAAACAGTGGAAATAATTACCACAGAGCAGAATAAAGAAAAAAGAATGAAAAGAATTGAGGACAGTCTCAGAGACCTCTGGGACAACATTAAACTCACCAACATTCACATTATAGGGGTCCCAGAAGAAGAAGAGAAAAAGGGACTAAGAAAATATTTGAAGAGATTATAGTTGAACAATTCCCTAATATGGGAAAGGAAACAGTTAATCAAGTCCAGGAAGCACAGAGAGTCCCATACAGGATAAATCCAAGGAGAAACACACCAAGACATATATTAATAAAACTATCAAAAATTAAATACAAAGAAAACATATTAAAAACAGCAAGGGAAAAACAACAAATGATATACAAGGGAATCCCCATAAGGTTAACAGCTGATCTTTCAGCAGAAGCTCTGCAAGCCAGAAGGGAGTGGCAGGACATATTTAAAGTGATGAAGGGGAAAAACCTACAACCAAGATTACTCTACCAACAAGGATCTCATTCAGATTCGACGGAGAAATTAAAACCTTTACGACAAGCAAAAGCTAAGAGAATTAAGCACCACCAAACCAGCTCTACAACAAATGCTAAAGGAACTTCTCTAGGCAGGAAACATGAGAGAAGGAAAAGACCTACAATAACAAACCCAAAACAATTAAGAAAATGGTAATAGGAACATACATATTGATAATTACCTTAAATGTAAATGGATTAAATGCTCCAACCAGAAGACACAGACAGGCTAAACGGATACAAAAACAAGACCTGTATATATGCTGTCTACAAGAGACCCACTTCAGATCTAGGGACACATATAGACTGAAAGTGAGGGGATGGAAAAGATAATCCATGCAAACGGAAATCAAAAGAAAGCTGAATAGCAATTCTCATATCAGACAAAATAGACTTTAAAACAAAGACTATTACAAGAGACAAAGAAGGACACTACATAATGATCAAGGATCAATCCAAGAAGAAGATATAAAAATTATAAATATGCACCAAATATAGACCATCTCAATACATAAGGCATACACTAACAGCCATAAAAGGGGAAATTGACAGTAACACAATCATAGTAGGGGACTTTAACACCCCACTTTCACCAAAGGACAGATCATCCAAAATGAAAATAAATAAGAAAACACAAGCATTAAATGATACATTAAACAAGATGGACTTAATTGATACCCAAAAACAACAGAATACACTTTCTTCTCAAGTGCTCATGCAACATTCTCCAGGATAGATCATATCTTCTATCACAAACCAAGCCTTGGTAAATTTAAGAAAACTGAAATCGTATCAACAATGTTTTCTGACCTCAATGCTATGAGACTAGCCATCAACTACAGGAAAAAATCTGTAAAAACTACAAATACATGGAGGCTAAACAATACACTAATTAATCACCAAGAGATCACTGAACAAATCAAAGAGGAAATCAAAAAATACCTAAAAACAAATGACAATGAAAACACGACGACCCAAAACCTATGGGATGCAGCAAAAGCAGTTCTAAGAGGGAAGTTTATAGCAATACAATCCTACCTTAAGAAATAAGAAACATCTCGAATAAACAACCTAACTTTACACCTAAAGCAATTAGAGAAAGAAGAACAAAAAAACCCCAAAGTTAGCAGCAGGAAAGAAATCATAAAGATCAGATAAGAAATAAATGAAAAAGAAATGAAGGAAACAATAGCAAAGATCAATAAAACTAAAAGCTGGTTCTTTGAGAACGTAAACAAAATTGATAAACCATTAGCCAGACTCATCAAGAAAAAAAGGGACAGGACTCAAATCAATAGAATTAGAAATGAAAAAGGAGATGTAACAACTGACACTGCAGAAATACAAAGGATCATGAGAGATTACTATAAGCAACTCTATGCCAATAAAATGGACAACCTGGTGAAATGGACAAATTCTTAGAAATGCACAACCTTCCGAGACTGAGCCAGGAAGAAATAGAGAATATGAACAGACCAATCACAAGCACTGAAATTGAAACTGTGATTAAAAATCTTTCAACAATCAAAAGCCCAGGACCAGATGGCTTCACAGGCGAATTCTATCAAACATTTAGAGAAGAGTTAACACCTATCCTTCTCAAACTCTTCCAAAATATAGCAGAGGGAGGAACACTCCCAAACTCATTCTATGAGGCCACCATCACCCTGATACCTAAACCAGACAAAGATGTCACAAAGAAAGAAAACTACAGGCCAAGATCACTGATGAATATAGATGCAAAAGTCCTCAACAAAATATTAGCAAACAGAATACAACAGCATATTAAAGGGATCATACACCATGATCAAGTGGGGTTGATTCCAGGAATGCAAGGAATCTTCAATATATGCAAATCAATCAATGTGATACACCATATTAACAAATTGAAGGAGAAAAACCATATGATCATCTCAATAAATGCAGAGAAAGCTTTCGACAAAATTCAACACCCATTTATGATAAAAACCCTCCTGAAAGTAGGCATAGAGGGAACTTACCTCAACATACTAAAGGCCATTGATGACAAACCCACAGCCAACATTGTTCTCAAAGGTGAAAAACTGAAACCATATCCACTAAGATCAGGAAAAAGACAAGGTTGCCCACTCTCACCACTCTTATTCAACATAGTTTTGGAAGTTTTAACCATAGCAATCAGAGAACAAAAAGAAATAAAAGGAATCCAAGTCAGAAAAGAAGAAGTAAAGCTGTCACTGTTTGCAGATGACATGATACTATATAGAGAGAATCCTAAAGATGCTACCAGAAAACTACTAGAGCTAATCAATGAATCTGGTAAAGTATCAGCATACAAAATTAATGCACAGAAATCTCTTGCATTCCTATACACTAATGATGAAAAATCTGAAAGTGAAATTAAGAAAACACTCCCATTTACCATTGCAACAAAAAGAATAATATATCTAGGAATAAACCTACCTAAGGAGACAAAAGACTGTATGCAGAAAATTATAAGACACTGATGAAAGAAATTAAAGAGATACAAACAGATGGAGAGATAGACCATGTTCTTGGATTGGAAGAACCAACATTGTGAAAATGACTATAATACCCAAAGCAATCTACAGATTCAGTGCAATCCCTATCAAACTACCACTGGCATTTTTCACAGAACTAGAACAAACAATTTCACAATTTTTATGGAAACACAAAAGACCCCAAATAGCCAAAGCAATCTTGAGGAAAAAAACGGAGCTGGAGGAATCAGGCTCCTGGACTTCAGACTATATTACAAAGCTACAGTAATCAATACAGTGTGGTACTGGCACAAAAACAGAAATATAGATCAATGGAACAGGATAGAAAGCCCAGAAAAAAACCAACGCACACATGGTCACCTTATCTTTGATAAAGGAGGCACGAATATACAGTGGAGAAGAGACACCCTCTTCAATAAGCAGTGCTAGGAAAACTGGACAGCTACATGTAAAAGAATGAAATTAGAACACACCCTAACACTGTACACGAAAATAAACTCAAAATGGATTAAAGACCTAAATGTAAGGCCAGACACTATAAAACTCTTAGAGGAAAACATAGGCAGAATACTCTATGACATAAATCACAGCAAGATCCTTTTTGACCCACCTCCTAGAGAAATGGAAATAAAAACAAAAATAAACAAATGGGACCTAATGAAACTTAAAAGCTTTTGCACAGCAAGGGAAAACATAAGACGAAAAGACAACCCTCAGAATGGGAGAAAATATTTGCAAATGTAGCAACTGACAAAGGATTAATCTCCAAAATTTACAAGCAGCTCATGCAGCTCAATTTCAAAAAACAAACAACCCCATTCAAAAATGGCAGAAGACCTAAATAGACATTTCTCCAAAGAAGATATACAGATTGCCAACAAACACATGAAACAATGCTCAACATCATTAATCATTAGAGAAATGCAATTAAAAACTACAATGAGATATCATCTCACGCCAGTCAGAATGGCCATGATCAAAAAATGTAGAAACAATAAATGCTGGAGAGGGAAAAGGTAACCCTCTTGCACTATTGGTGGGAATGTAAATTGATACAGCCACTATGGAGAACAGAATGGAGGTTTCTTAAAAAACTACAAATAGAACTACCATACGACCCAGCAATCCCACTACTGGGCATATACCCTGAGAAAACCATAATTCAAAAAGATTCATGTACCAAAATGTTCATTGCAGCTCTATTTACAATAGTCAGGACATGGAAGCAAGCTAAGTGTCCATCAAGAGATGAATGGATAAAGAAGATGTGACACATATATACAATGGAATATTACTCAACCATAAAAAGAAATGAAATTGAGTTAACTGTAGGGAGGTGGATGGTCCTAGAGTCTGTCATACAGAGTGAAGTAAGTCAGAAAGAGAAAAACAAATACCGTATGCTAACACATATATATGGAATCTAAAAAACAAAAAACCAAAATGGTCATGAAGAACCTAGGGGTAAGACGGGAATGAAGACACAGACCTACTAGAGAATGGACTTGAGGATACGGGGAGGGGAAAGGGTAAACTGGGACAAAGTGAGAGAGTGGCATGGACATATATACACTACCAAATGTAAAATAGCTTGTGGCAAGCAGCCACATAGCACAGGGAGATCAGCTCGGTGCTTTGTGACCACCTAGAGGGGTGGGATAGGGAGGGTGGGAGGGAGGGAGACGCAAGAGGGAAGAGATATTGGGCTATATGTATATGTATAACTGATTCACTCTGTTATAAAGCAGAAACTAACACACCATTGTAAAGCAGTTATACTGCAATAAAGATGTTTTAAAAAGAAAAATTACTGTTTTCCTGGTCTCAGTCTCTCTTTCGGATTTACTCTGTGAAACATTTAGTGGGATTTGTAGAGACTGGAAGGAAGGTGGACCTGAGAGGAATCACTATGACAGGCCCAATGGCAAACTGCAAATAGCCTAAGAAAGTGGCATTTACCTTGGGGAACTTGCCATGGTCCACAGTCTTGTTCTCGACTGTGCCTGCTCAGAACTGTATTCTTTCAGCACACCACACTTGTAGATGCTGAGCTGATGTGAAGAGCACAACCGACACAGCGATCTGAATATACACCTTCATACAACCAGTACATTCCCTGTGATAGGCACATCTATGAAAGGCCAAATAATAAACCAAACATAGTTGCATAGGCATGAAATCTGAACAAAGAGAGTTCACTGATGATTCAAAATTTTAGAGGCACAAGCATCCATCACATGGATGGGAAAGTCAAAAGAATTGAAGTTTCCATGCCAGCCTTCTTGAGCAGTTCTTAGGCAGTGCCTCCAAAGTTTCTTTCTCAGATTCTCCCCTACCTGCTATGTAAATTTCAGTCTGAGCAATCATCTCCCTTCTGATGGCAAATTATTAAACTTTAAATACGTTAATTCTTCAATTAGTTTATAGTTAAATCTTACCAGATCTGGAAGAGCCATTCTGATATTTCCATCTCTGTACTTTATGTTGATTTTATACTTTCACTTGGGGGCCAAGCCTGTCTCCACGTTCTTTGCATAACACCTCATTGTTACCCCCTGGATGCCTCTTAAATATCCCACAAAAAAACATGCACAGGCCAGATTGATGTGGCACTTACAGCGGAATGCCTTTGCTTAATCCATGCTCCAGTATCAGCCTCAGAGAAGCTGGACCACACATGCAGATAACACACACAGGAGAACAACTCCAATCACAATCTTTACAACAGAACACACAAGGAGCCCTGGAACCGTCCATGACCACCATTCCCCTGACACTCACCCCTATGTCCTTTCAGTTAGTCCTGAAAAATATTCCCACTCCCACCCAACTACCTTAGTCATATAATTCCTGGATGACTGCAGAGCTCTCAGCCCTCCCAACTCCACCTGCCCTCCACGCTGCTGCCAGTACATACAGGCAAGTACACTGCGGACGCACGTGCACATGCTCAAAGTCTTGCTCGGTATAACCTCAATTCCCTTTTCTCTGGGAGAGAAATTAGTGTAGCCCTATTTGATTTCAGTTTACATGCAACAATGACAAGACCTTCTATCTGAGTGCATAACGAAAGCTTTTTGGCTATAAAGACACATACACTTGGGCACCTAAATGTACCTCCCCCACCTGCCCAGAAAAAACAGGCTTTCTCAAAAAAGGAAAAAAAATTTGCCTCAAAGTGTCACTGTTATACAAACATAAGATTTGATCTCCTAAAAGGAACATTAAAAAGCCCACTGAGCCCTCCAGTGGCAAAATTATGAAAATGTTATGATGTATATCTAAGCACCCTGGAGGACCCTCCTGAAGACAGGTGGAAATAGAATAGACAAAGTCAAGTCAGTTCAGGAGCCTGAGGTTTTCAAGTTCGTGGACTTTCTGTAAGCACAGTCAGTCCAGTGAATGGTGGTGACCATCGTCCAAGCATTCCACTTTCAGCAAAAATCTCTTCCAGGACATGCCCATAATAGAAAAGTCCTCACAAATTTATTTACTGTGCTTTAAGGCTTATTTATTTTCACGGCTGTAGGTTTTAACGAAGAGTTTAACTAAAGGTGTTTTCACAGACATATCTGGTGAGTCTAGGTCCGGGTTTGAATTATAAGACTTGGGAAAATCAAACATAAAATGCAAACAGTATAGCACAGGGAGATCAGCTCGGTGCTTTGCGACCACCTAGAGGGGTGGGATAGGGAGGGTGGGAGGGAGGGAGATGCAAAAGGGAAGAGATATGGGGACATATGTATAACTGATTCACTTTGTTATAAAGCAGAAACTGACACACCATTGTAAAGCAATTATACTCTAATAAAGATGTTTTTAAAAGAATGCAAACAGTAGTCATTCCTAGAGGTCTGTAATAAAAGACAAATATTTCAATTCAGAGACTATCTGGCTTGGGCTAAAGATGTTCAATGAATTTGCTAATTATTATCCCTTGCCATCGGCATTTCCCTGCACTGAGTTACATAGATTCTTGGGTACATGTTTACAACTCCCTTCTTTGCTTTTCTAATTTCTAAAAAAACTAAAGGGATAGAAAGAGGCAAAGGGCACATGCTTTTGATGGCTGGTCAAGACAGATGAACCTCTTCTCCTGTGAGCCTCCTGACATTTGACTGTACCACCCTATCTCCCTCCTCACTGCAGTCACCAAGCCAGGAGCCCAAGGAATTCAATATTTTGATCACAGACTTAGAGTCTTGTCTCCATCTTATTATTTCATCCATTCAGTTACACACTTACTCATTCACAAGTCATCCATCAAATTTATTGGGTGCCATAAGTTTCTGTCTTCATGAAGTATAGACTCTTCATGGAGTGGAGACTCTAAGGAATGTAGACCTATTTAATCATATATTTACAAACAAGCCACAAGAAGGAAAATCACTAAGAGACAAAAATATGTAACAGTGAGAACCTAATATAGTCTGAGAGACAGTCAGGGTGGATCTCTTTTTGAGAAAGTAGTATTTAAAAGAGATAGGAAAGAGCAGGAGGAGTTATTAGGCAAAGATGAATAACAAGGAGAAGGGCATTTCATAAAAGGTGAGCATGTGCAAAGGTCCTGAGGTGGGAGAGGGGGCACAAATGCCGTGAGTCCAGGGTTCAGCAGAAGACAAAGTTGGAAACTCCCTGGATTGCTGCATCATCAGCCTCCCTAGGTCTTTGTTTACACTACTGTCTGTATCCCTAGCCTCTTCTCAACCCAGCAGACATAATGATTCCTTTAAAATCTAAGTCAGGTCATGTCATTGCTTTGCCTAAAACCCTCTAATGCTTCACATTTCATACAGTGGAAAAGCCAAAAGTGCTCACAAAGAGCTAAAAAGCCCTACATGATCTCGTCCCCATGACCTCCCCTCCTGCCACCCCACACACACTCACCCATCCAGCCACCCTGGGTCCTCCATGTCCCCAGCACACCCCAGACACTCTCCCGCGTCAGGGCCTTTGCTCCAGCTCTTCCCTCTGGCCTGCAATACTCTTGCTCTGGATATCCGCATGGCTGACTCCCGCACACCCTTCACATCTTTGTTCCAATTCGCCTTTCCAATGAAGTCTACCCCGTCCACCCCATTTAAAACTTAAAACCCTTTCCCTAAACTCCAGCTCTCTTCATGCCCTTACCATGTTCTGTTTTTCTTTTCACCATGGCACTTATGACCTCCCAACATTCTGCTGCTCTCCTCAAGTGATCCCATCTACTCCCATCATTTCATCCACCACCCACATGTGGGTGGATCTCAAAACTAGAGCTCCCTCAGGGTGTGCCTGACCACTCCAGAGAGCCTTAGGCACACATACCCAGATCCCTGCTAGCCCAGCCTCTCGATAAGTCACTGGCACCAAAGCTCAACGTCACACCTTCCTTTACCACACGCTTCAGCTCCTCCTGCATTCACATCTCTAACAACAGCAAAGTTCAGGTGCTTACTCCACTACTAAGCTTTGCAGCTTCTTAGAACCAGCCCCTGGCATCTCAAATCCAATCAGCGTCAGGTTTACTGATTCGACTTCTGAAACATTTCTCAACTCTACCAATGTCTCAGTCTGGTTCTTCTCCTCTTGTCCCTTCATTAGCCCAGAAGCATCCAAGGCTCTGTCAAGCCCAATATCTATATTATTGCCATTCAGACCACCACAGAATGATACAGTTTTGAGCTACTCACTCCTCTCCTCAAAAATCTTCAGAAGAAAAATTCTAAACTATTAAGCCTGGCAGAGAAATCCTCCATGACCCAGTTCCTCCCCAACCTCACCAGCAACAATCCCTGTAATTAAATGTCAACATTCAGACATTAACCTTAAGTTAATTAGCCTTAAGTTAATGCCATACCTTGTGTACATAACAAATGCTGCATAGAGTAGACATGATGCTAACCTGGTGCTCACACACTGGTTCAGGGATGACAAAAACAATGTTAAAGTGAGCATTTCCTCCTGAGCTCTCCAAAGGCTCACACCTGACAACAGGTTCAGGCTGAGTATCAAGACCAAGGCTGAATTTCGATGCATCCCTACACTCTCGACTGTAATTTTTGGTCTCCTTCTCTGTTTCCCCCACCACACCGTGGACCCTTTGAGGGTGGATGCTCTACATTAGCCACCTAGGATAGTGTCTGACAAATAGTGAATATTCAGAAAAGTTTCTGAATATTCAATAAACTGACCTATCAAATCAGTGCAGGCTTATTTTTGTAAGTCCTCTGTTAGCTGCATGTACCTAGGCAGATTCAAACCTGGTCATACACACTGAATTCTTAGCTGCACACCATTTTACATTTAATCAAAACAACGCTCTACCTTTAGACTCTCTCATCATTCTTTTATTATCCTTTATACTTTTATTATCCTTTATACTTTTATACTACCTTTAGACTCTCTCATCATTCTTTTATTATCCTTTATACTTTTATTATCCTTTATACTTTTATTATCCTTTATACTTTTATATCCTTTTATTATCCTTTAAAAATAAAGTATTTTCTTTTCATACTTAGAGCTTATATTCTGACCAGTTAAATCCTAATATTTCCTTCTTTGTTGTCTACTAACACACACTCAAATACACACACACACACACACACACACACACTCCTTTCTTCATGTTAAGGAGCACATATTAGAAAACATCTTAGTAGGATATTTTATTCTATAAATATTATTTACTGTATTTTACTTGAAACCAGCTAGGTATTTCTTTCTTTTCTTCTTTTTTTTGGCATTTTGTTCTTATTTACAGATTCTTGATCAGGTTTCACAAATCCAAGGAGATGCTATAATATAATACTGTACATTTTTTAAATGATCAAGATAAATGATAAAAGTGTAGCAGTTTGAAACATCAAAATGGTTACATTTCCATGAACTGCAAAGTTTAAAACACAGTTTCACAATCTACCTCAAGAAAGAATTTTAAATTTTACTGCACCATCTTTGAGTTTTAATTAACCATTTTTTATGAAACTTTATTATGTACATATCATATATAAGGTGCTGCTCTGGACACTGCCATAAATTAAGAAAAAAATGAGTTAGCCAGATATCTACTACATATTATCCTCCTTCATATTTAATAAACCCTGTCCATGTGAGAGCTGTGCCCAAAACACTAACATCAGCCTTTCTTTATGCAGGTAAAGATCATTCTCATGTCTCAGCATGACACCTGTGTTGCAGGACAATGTGGTATTTACAACTCAGTTTCTCCTGGTCTCCAAAATAAGGAAAATGCCATTATTTTTAGAACATTTAGAGGTCTGCAGAGGAAGATAACTGTAGAACCCACTTCCTCATGTCTCCTATTGCACAGAAGTCTGAAGAACAGATAAATTTGGAGATTTCTGTGAATTCACAACAGTCAGAAGTCTTAAAAAGTGACCTGGGTGATGTGACACATCAGGCCTACACTACACCTGGGCGTCATCCTGCTCCAGCTTGCACAGTCCCAAGCCAGTAATTTAGGGAGAAATAAAAGCATCTCAAAGAACACACCATTCTTGCATTAGGCCATCAACAATTTCATAACATTCGTACCACTTTAATATGCCCAAAGTTCTCCCTCAGAACACAGAGACTTACCAACTTCTGAAGTTGTTTTTTTCCCCAACTTAAATTCCTAGGAAAATTTAAATCCTTCAGATTTTAGCAGCTGTAAAACTCCATTTACACTGGCATTACAGTCTATTTCTCCCTGGCAGCACCATTCATCCAACACCTACATGCTACTGTATAGAAATGAGTCATTTCCTCTTCTGGGGGAGATTTAAAACACAACTCTGCAAGGCAAAATAGTCTGAAGAGCTAGAAAGTTACACACTTAACAAAAAAGGAAACACTGAACCATAGTCTCTCACTGAATGAAAATAGGCAGAGAAAATAAAAATATAAATTGAGTGGAAGGTTTAATGAACATCAACACCTTTATGAATCAAAACGCCTAGGCAAAAAAGCTTAGTGTGAAAAAAAAGTCCTCAGAAAAATGTCTATAATAGTACACTAAATGAAGCAGCCCTTAATCATTTAAAACACAACTCTGTGGCAATTTTCAACTAAGAAATGAAGAGATTCATCTCTAATGAATGAAAACTAGATTTTTCTAATTTGTTACATCATTCTTCACTTTTTCTCCCTTTTTTTGTTTTCCACTTATTTCTGGTGAGGCATTAATGAAAAAAAAGAAAAAGAAAAGAAAAGCAAACAAGAAAAGTACTATGCAAACTCAGTCATTTGGAGATTTAATTGGGATTCTGAAAATTTTCTAATGGCTGGCATCTTTTAAAAGCCAGTATTTTTCACAAGCATCCTTAAATTACTGAATTGTGAGAAGCAGTAAGAGAATATTCTACTGAAACAATAATAAATTTTCCTATTCTGGCCTTATAAGTAATAGCACAAGAGTGGAAATAACCCAAATGTCCACCAACAGATAAATGCATGAACAAATTGAAATATATCCATACAGTGGAACACTACTCAGCAATAAAAAGGAGTGAACTATTTATTTTTAACATCTTTATTGGAGTATAATTGCTTTACAATGCTGTGTTAGTTTCTGCTGTATAACAAAGTGAATCAGCTATATGTATACGTATATCCCCATATCCCCTCCCTCTTGCATCTCCCTCCTACCCTCCCTACCCCCACCCCTCTAGGGGTCACAAAGCACGGATCTGATCTCCCTGTGCTATGCAGCTGCTTCCCACTAGCCACCCATTTACATTGGATAGTGTATATATGTCAATGCTACTCAAGGAGTGAACTATTAATACCTGAAGTAACATGAATAAATCTCAAAATAATTATACTGAGTCAAAAGATATAGCTCCCCCCGCCAAAAAATATATCTCCTATATGATCTCATATATAAAACTCCTGAAAAATGCAAACTAAATCTACAATGACATAAATCAGATCAGTGGTAGCCTAGCGAAGGGGATGGAGGGAGGGGAAGAGGGATTAAAAAGCGGCGCAAGGAAACTTTCTGGATCCACAAAAATGTTTTTTATTTGATTATAAGGAAGATTTTACATATTCGAAACTCAAATTGTACACTTTTGACGAGTGAAATTTATTATATGACAATGCTGCTATAAAGCTATTTTTTAAAATACTATCTGCTCATAAAATGCCATTCCCACAAAGAAGTCACTGAAGTTCCTGTCAAGATTAGAACTTCCAGGGGCTCTGGTTCAAGATGGAGACAGAAGAGGATCCTGAACTCACCTCCCACAAATGCACTGAATCTATAGCTATGTATGGAACAACTTCCTGTGGAAAAAAAACAAAAACCTAAAAACTGGCTGAGCATCTCCTATACATCAGATGAATGAAAGAAGGCCCACATCAAAGTGGGTAGGAGAGAATGGGACACAATGTGGCCATAAATTATGAGAACAAGGGAAATGTGGCTTTATTAGACATTTACCTCTTGATGATGTAGCAATGAGGGACTGTAAAAGTAATGGATAAATCAAATTCACAGAAAATCCCCAATGATATGAAAAGACGAGAGTGGCTTAAAACAGAAAAAGGAAGGAACAACTATAAAACAGGAAAACTTTAAGAGGCCACCATTTTCAAACCCAGAACAATAGATGGCATACATCTCTGGTTCTGGAAAGAAGGGAAACATGAAGTGGTTTTTTAACTTTGGTATGCTTCTCCACATATATGTTTTATTTTACACACTTGCACACATAAAGGCTACAGGAAATGTGGCTTACAATCACCAGGGAGGTGGACAGTGAAGGGAGACGTTGTAGAGAGAACACAGGACGTCTAACACTACTTAAAGTGAAAGGGGGAACTGCATGTTAGAGGTCCCCAAAGAAAGATGCAACTGGAGTGCAGAGAATGTAGGGAAGAGCCTGAAAATTGGGCCCTGTCTCTGCTGAAAATTACTGCCTTTCTTAGAAATAAAATTTTTATTTGTAAAATATTTGTTTTCATACATATACTCTACTAAAACTTTTTATCTATACTGTACCAGAATATTGTCATGAGAGAGGATAACCTCTTGCCTGGTATAATTTGAAGAATTCCCTCTAACCACAATAAATTTAATAACTCTTACAAAAGAAGAAAAAGGGATATGTATGACATGCACTAGTTTAAATATAATAGAAAAGTAACCAAGATAACAATTGAACAATGTACTGCAAACACAGATGTTGTATTAAGTATCCCTTTCTATTAGCCTTCCACAGAGAATCTTTGTCTTTGCTCTTTCTGAATGAAAAATGCATGAAAAGACTTACTAACGAAAGGACCAAATTGACATATATCCCATTATAACTACAGAACACATCATTAGAGTAAAATAAAGGTATAAGTAATATGAAAATAATAAATATCTAAATCCAAACTAAAATACAAATACAAGACTATTAAAGGTTCTGAAAAGAAAACATCTCATTTCATTGCATACGAAACACTGTGCTGGGGACACCAGGAATTGTAAATTTGCTATTTTGAAAGCGTAATCCAGCATCTTAATAGCAGTCAGTCTATTGTTCAGTTTATAACTTTCATGATTGCTAAATATACTTGTAGTCTAAGCCACAAAATACCTATTATCATATTAACTTTTTATTGAACCAGGAATAAATTCCTAGTTTTTATTAACTCAAGTCATACAATTTTACTACTCTTGCTACAAAACCAGTCACTAAAAATGTCAGTAACTTAGTCTTTCAAAACACAAACTACTGAAGCATTTCATTCATAATAGACCAACAAAGCTTTAAATAATTCCCTTCCCTGTTGAATTCCTAAAAATCAACTTTATATTCAAGATCCTAAATTTCCCACTCATCATATTGCTCTGTGATCACCTATAAAGTCAACCAGAAATGATAACACTGACAATGATAATTATAGCAGCTAATGTTTGTTGAGGGCTTACTCTGTGCCAAGCACTGTCCAAAGTGCTTTACATGAATTTAATCCTCAGCGCAACCCTATGAGATAATTAGTGAAATTATCCCAATTTCTAGATGAGAAAATGAAGAACAGAGTGATTAAATTACTTATCTAAGTTCACACAACTAGTAAGTGATGGAGCCAGGATTCATATCCATGAAGACAGGCTCCAGAGGTCACATCTTAACTACAAGTTTAACTGCTAATAAAGCATTTTGTCCATTCTGATTATCTAAAAATGATACCTTTCAGTATTTAATCTCAAATAAAATTAACACTGACTCTGCTATATAAGTTATTATGCTGGGTCATTTGGTGCTATAATGAAATGTAGACATGGATACTATACCAGGATGCTTAAAATAAAGTGAGAAAAGGTGAAGAAATAGTAAAATAATTAGAGTTTAAGACAGTAAAAAAATACATTTCAAAAACCACTGCATATATTAATTGTCTAGTTAATTATCTATATATATGCTCTAGAAATTTAGAAGCAGGAGAGAGAACTCCAGGACATGGGCTCTAGTTCTGACACCTCACTCACCAGCCCTGTGATTCAGCCAAGTAAATTAGTTTCTGGGAGCATCGTTGTATCAATCTGTATAATAATTCCAAATTATATTGATATGACCTTCTTTCAAATCATGGGTTACAATCCATTAGTGGATCGTGAAATCAAGAAAATGGGTCAAAACCAACAACTTCATAAAAGATGAAATGGAACGTAATGAAAAATATCAGAAGTTGTTCTAGTAAGTTTCTTGGATTTTAGAGCACATGTGTGTATTTGGGTGTGTATGTGGAATTTTACAGATGTAAAACATATTTCATAATATGGGCATGGTCATGAAAGTTTGAAAGCCATAGTTATATTCTAAATTGATAGGGTTTGCAGGAGATTATATACGTTAGAAGTTCTTGTTCCTATAAAGATCTTTTGAAAGGTGAAGAAGTAGCTTTCTCTACACTGTGAACTCCAAGAATGGCAACGTTGTCTTACTAAATAATATTTGTACTCTCAGCACGAGCACAGTGCCTGACACAGAGCCAGTTTTCAATAATGGAGAGCTCAATAGATAGATGGAAACAGCCAGAGAAATTTTAGGAACTTAGAATTTACCTCGATTTTAAAGAATTGATAGTATTTGGATAATTTTTTTAAAAGAGTATGAGCAGTCTTAGAATTCATTCTTTCATTTCCTGACCACATGCTAGGAATGGGAAGGACACAGAACAAAAGCCTTCGATTCAGAGCAGGGAGGGAATAAAGTGAATGACACTGCTAAGCCATGATGGTCCCCCCAGTTCACTGATTCCACCCACAGCCTTGTGAATAATGGGAAGATTATAAGTCCTGGAGCTTGAGGCTAGAAAAATGCACTGAAGACACTGAAAAGAGCCAATGTTAACCCTTTTCTTAGAAAAGATAAAATCAGAGGGTTGTGATTCATGTTTCCTATTTTAAACAGGAGTACAGAGAACAAAGGTTCGACATTACCTAAAAAGCAGAAGGTCAGAGAACCAGGAATTAAAAACTCAGGTTAATTCCCTTAGCATCTTAATGAAACCTGCCTTTAAGGACCAGGTGCCAGACTATACAACGATTCTTCCAAAGAAATCAGTGAGTCACTGCATTCCCTAAGCAGTCTGTGCACCCAAGTACTGAACCAGGAAGTACTTCAGTCATAAACCAGTACAAGGGAAGGTGGCTTATCTGCAGCTCAGGGCACTGATGCCTAATCAGAAGCACTGGGTGTGAAGGCAGGATCAAGATGGCAGAGTAGGAAGACCCTGAACTCATCTCCTCCCATAGCAAAACCAAAACTACAACTCCGTATAGAACAACTCTCTCTGAAAACAACCTGAAGATTAGCAGGACAGCTCTTCTACAATTAAGGATATAGAGAAAAGACCACACAAAGACACATAGGAGGAAAAGAGAAGCAATCTAGTCATGACCCACACTCCCAGCGGATGATCCAAAAGAGGAAAGGGATATCACAAACTCAGAGGTCCTCCCTAAAGGATGAGAGGTATGAACCTCACATTGGGCAACTCTCCACCCAACCCCTGCAAGGCAGCAGCTTCTGATGCACCTTGGGAGAAGCTCCAGCCTATGCTGGGCTCTGGCTCCAGGCCTTGCAACCCTGCCAAGGTGGCAGCTTTTGACCCCAGAAGAAGCCCCAAGCCATGCTCACTTCTGCTCCAGCCCTCCCTCTGGGCACACACAGTCTGCACAGGGACACTCCTACACAAGGATACACCTTCAAGACCAGGAGAGGTAACTGTTTTGCCTAATTCATAAAGACAAACACAGAAAATTAAACAAGATTAGAAGACAGGAATATACTCTAAATGAAAGAACAAGATAAAACCCCAGAAAAAAACCCTAATCAAATGGAGATAAGTATTTTACCTCATAAAGAGTTCAGAGCAAGAGTAATAAAAATACTAACTCAGGCAAAGAATAGAGGAATACAGTGCAAACTTCAACAAAGATACAGAAAACATAAAAAGAATGAATCAGAGCTGAAGAAAATAATAACTGAAATGAAAAATACACTAGAGGGAACCAATAGCAAATTTAGCAATACAGAATACTGTATAAGCAACTTGGAAGACAGAATAGTGGAAATGACCCAATCAGAACTGCAAAAAGAAAGAATTTTCTTAAAATGAGGATATTCCAAGGGACTTTTGGAACAACATCAAGCATACTAACATTCACATTATAGGGGTCCCAGAAAGAGAAGATAAATAGACAAGGGTAGAAAATATCTTTGATAAAATAATGGATGAAAACTTCCCTAATGCGGGGAAGAAAAGAAATATTCAGGTCCAGGAAACACAGAGTCCCAAACAAGATGAATGCAAACAGATCCACACAAGATATAACATAATTAAAATGGCAAAAGTTAAAGAGAGAGAATGTTAAAGGCAACAAAAGAAAAACAAAGTCAACAAAAGAAAAACAAAGGGAAACCCCATAAGGCTATAAACTGAATTTTCAGCAAAAACACTGCAGGCCAGAAGGGAGTGGCATGATATACTTAAAATGCTGAAAGGGAAAAACCTACAACCAAGGATACTCTACCTAGCAAAGTTATCATTCAGAATTGAAGGAGAGATAGTTTCCCTGTAAGCAAAAACTAAAGAGTTCATTACCATTAAACCGGCTGTACAAGAAATGTTAAAGGGTCTTCTTCAAGAGAAAATAAAATGTCATAACAAGAAGTAAGAAAATACATGATGGAAAAAATCTCACTGGTAAAGGCAAATATATAGTTAAGGCAGTGGATCAACCACTTAAAAAGCTAGTAAAAAGGGTTAAAAGACAGAAGTTGTAAAATCAACAAAAACTACAATAAGTAGTTAAGGGATACACAGAAAGATGTAAAACACAACATAAAAACATAAAATGTAGTGGGGAATTTAAAAATGTACAGCGTTTAGAATGTGTCTGAATTTAACTATCAGTGAAAAATATATATAGATATATCTAGAGAGAAAGATACATATAGATATATCTATCTCATGGTAACCAGAAACCAAAAACCTACAATAGAAACACAAAACACAAAGAGAAAGAAACCCAAACATACCACTAACGGAAATCATCAAACCACAAAGGAAGGGACTAAAAGAAGAAGAAAAGAAAACTACAAAAACAACCAGGAAACAAGTAACAAAATGGCAATGAGTACATACCTATCGATAATCACTTTAAATGTAAATGGACTAGGGACTTCACTGGTGGAATCCACCTGCCAATGCAGCGGACACAGGTTCAATCCCTGGTCCAGGAAGATCCCACATGCCATGGAGCAACTAAGCCTGTGTGCCACAACTACTGAGCCTGCGCTCTAGAACCCACAAGCCACAACTACTGAGCCCACACACCACAACTATTAAAACCCACTCACCTAGAGCCCGTGCTCTGCAATAAGAGAAGCCACTGCAATGAGAGCAACAAAGAGTAGCCCCCGCTCACCGCAACTAGAGAAAGCCCATGCGCAGGAACGAAGACCCAACACAGCCAAAAATAAATAAATAAATAAAATAATTTTTTTTAAATGTAAATGGACTAAAAGCCTCAATCAGAAGGCACAGGATGGCTGAATGGATAAAAAAACAAAGACCCATGTGTATGCTGCCTACAAGAGACTCACTTCAGCTAAAAACACACACAAACTGAAAGTGAAGGGATGGGGAAAAGATATTCCATGCAAATTGAAACAAAGAGCTGGGATAGCAACACTTAAGTGAGAAAGACTTTAACACAAAGACTATGTAATGCCCTTCTTTGTCTTTTGTTATAATGATAAAAGGGTCAATCCAGTAAGAGGATATAACACTTGTACACTATAGGCATCTAACAAAGGAGAATCTAAACATAAAAAAAACAAATATTAACAGACATAAAGGGAGAAGTGGACAGTAATACAATAACAGTAGGGGACTTTAATATCCCACTTACCTCAATGGATAGATCATCCATACTGAAAAACAATAAGGAAACATTGGACTTAAATAACACATTACACCGGATGACTTAAGACAGCTACAAAGCATTTCATCAGAATACACATTCGTTTCAATTGCACATGGAACATTCACCAGGATAGATCAGGTGTTAGGCCTCAAAACAAGTCTCAATAAATTTAAGAAGACTGAAATCATATCAATCATCTTTTATAACCACAACAGTATGAAATTAGAAACCAATTATGGAAAGAAAACTGGAAAAACACATAAACACATGGAGACTAAAAAACACACTACTAAAAAACCAATGGGTCAATAAAGAACTCAAAGAGGAGATCAGAAAATATCTTGAATGAAATGAAAATAGAAACATAACTTTCCAAAATTTATGGGATGCAGAAGAAACAGTTGTAAGAGGGAATTTTATACCAATACAGGCCTACCTCAAGAAACAAGAAAAATTTCAAATTAACAACCTAACTTTATACCTAAAGGATCTAGAAAGAGAAGAACAAAGCCCAAAGTTAACAGAAGGAAGGCATAATAAAGATCAGAGCAGAAATAAATGAAGTAGAAAAAAAAAAAGGAAAAGATCAATGAAACTAAGACTTGGTTTTCTGAAAAGATAAAGAAGAATGGGTACTTCCCTGGTGGAACAGTGGTTAAGAAACCTCATGCCAGTGCAGGGGACATGGGTTCGAGCCCTGGTCCAGGGAGATCCCACGTGCCACAGAGCAGCTAAGCCCAGGCACCACGACTACTGAGCCAACGTGCCACAACTACTGAAGCCCGCGCCCCTAGAGCCTGTGCTCTGAAACAAGAGAAGCCACCACAATGAGAATCCCATGCACCACAATAAAGAGTAGCCCCCACTCGCTGCAACTAGAGAAAGACCACTCAGCAACAAAAACCCAATGCAGCCAATAAGTAAATAAATAAATTTATTTTAAAAATAAAGGAAAAATGACAAAACTTTAGCCAGGGTCATCAAGAAAAATAGAGAAAGGGACCAAATAAATAAAATTAGAAATAAAAGAGAACTTCCAACCAATACCACAGAAATATAATCATAAAAGAATATTATCAACAATTATATGCTAATGAACTGGACAACTTACAAGAAGTAGATAAATTCTTATAAACATACAATCTCCCAAGACTGAATCATGAAGATACGGAAAATATGAGCAAACCCATTACTAGGAATGAAACTGAATCACTAATCAAAAACTCCCAACAAAAAAGGAGTCCAGGACCTGATGGCATCACAGGAGAATTCTACCAAACATTTAAGGAAGAGTTAATACCTATCCTTCTCAAGTGATTCCAGAAAATTGAAGAGGATGAAACCCTTCTAAACTCATTCTATGAGGCCAGCATTACCCTGGTCCGAAATCAGGCAAAGGCATCACAATCAAAGAAAATTACAGGCCAATCTCTCCAATGAACATAGATGCAAAAATCCTCAACAAAATATTACTAAACTGAATTCAACAACATATTAAAAGGATCATATATCAAGATCATGTGGGATTTATTCCAGGGATGCAAGGATGGTTAGATATCCACAAATAAATCAATGTGATACTCCACATTAACAAAATGAAGGATAAAAATTATGTGACCACCTCAATAGATGCACAAAAAGCTTTTGACAAAATTCAACATTCATTCATGATAAAAATTCTCAACAAAGTGGGTGCAGAGGGAACAAACCTCAACATAATAAGGGCCATTTATGACAAACCCAGAGCTAACATCATACTCAACGGTGAAAAGCTGAAAGCTTTTCCTCTAAAATCAGCAACAAGACAAGAATGCCCGCTCTCACCACTTTTATTCAAACTAGTACTGGAAGTCCTCACTATAGCGATCAGACAAGAGAAAGAGATAAAAGGTATCCAAATTGGGAAGGAAGAAATAAAACTGTCACTGTTTGCAAATGACATGATACTATATAGAGAAAATCCTAAAGACCCCAACAAAAAACTATCAGAACTAACAAATGAATTCAGGAAAGCTGCAGGATACAAAATCAATATACAGAAATCTGTTGCATAGCTATACCCTAATAATGAACTATCAGAAAGAGAAAAATATCCTATTTACAATTGTATCAAAAAGAATAAAATATCTAGGAATAAATTTGACCAAAAAGGTGAAAGACCTGTACTCTAAAAACTATAAGACCCTGGTAAAAGACATTAAAGATAACACAAATAAATGGAAAGACATTCTTTGTACCTAGATTGGAAGAATTAATATTATTAAAATGTCCATACTACCCAAAGCAATTATAGATTCAATGCAAACTCTATCAAAATTCTAAAGACATGTTTCACAGAACTAGAATAATCCCAAAATTTTATGGAAACACCAAAGACCCCAAATAGCCAAAGCAATCTTGAGAAAAAAAGAACAAAGCTGGGGGTACCATGCTCCCCGAATTCAGACTATACTACAAAGCTATAGTAATCAAAACAGTATGGTACTGGCACACCAAAAAAAAAAACACAAAGATCAATGGAACAAAATAGAGAGCCCAGAAATAAACCCATGCACATATGGTCAGTTAATCTATGACAAAGGAGGTAAGAATATATAATGGGGAATAACAGTTTCTTCAGTAAGTGGTGTTGGGAGAACTGGATAGCTACATGTAAAATAATGAAACGACCATTTTTCTCACCATATTTGAAAAACTCAAAATGGATTAAATATTTAAATGTAAGACCTAAAACCATAAAACTCCTAGAAGAAAACATAAGCAGTACACACTTTGAAATCAGTCTTAGCAATATTTTATTTAGATCTGTCTCCTCACAGTCAACAAAAGCAAAAATAAATAAATGGGACCACATCAAACTAAAAAGGTTTTGCACAGCAAAGGAAACCAACAACAAAACAAAAAGGCAACCTATTGAATGGGAGAAGATATCTGCAAATGAAACATCTGATAAAGGGCTAATATCCAAACTATATAAAGAATTTATTCAACTCAATACCCAAAAAACAAACAATCTGATTTTTAAAATGGGCAAAAGACCTGAATAGGCACTTTTCCAAGGAAGGCATACAGATGGCCAACAGTCACACAAAAAGATACTCAACATCACTAATCACAAGGGAAATACAAATCTAAATAACAATGAGATATTACCTCACATCTCTCAGAATGGCTATCACCAAAAAGACAAGAAATTACAAGTGTTGGTGAGGATGTGGAGAAAAGAAAACTCCCATACAATCCAGCAATTCCATTCTTGGGTATTTATCCAAAGAAAATGAAACACTAATTCAAAAAGATATATGCACCCAAATGTTTATTTCAGCATTATTTACAATAGCCAAGAAATGGAAGCAACCTAAGTGTCCATCAACAGATGAAAAGGTAAAGGTGTTGTGTGTGTGTGTCCACACACACACAATGGAATATTATTCAGCCATAAAAGAGAATGAAATCTTGCCATTTGTGACAACATGGATGAACCTGAAAGGTATTACTCTAAGTAAAATAAGTCAGACAGAGAAGACAACTACTGTAGGTTTTCACTTATATATAGAACCTACAAAACAAAACAAACAAATATAATGAAACAGAAATAGACTCACAGACACAGAGAACAAGCTAGTGGTTACCAGACAGGAGAGGATGGGGAATAGGCAAAATAGGAGAAGATTAAGAGGTTACAAACTACCAGTTATAAAATAAATGAGTCACAGGGATATAATATGTATTTCTCCCAGGTGTTGGGAGAAAAAAAATTTTATCCCCTCCACCTAGCAGAAGGGCATGGCACAATATCGTGCTGGTCCAGGGCCCATGTGCCAGCAGGTCCATTCCTTGCCCTCCTTTTACTCACTTCAGACTCTTGCTGGCTGTATGACAGCTGATGTCCTACTGGGTTCAGCCAATAGGAGGGGAACTGGAGGGAGAAACCTGAGTATCTCTCCTCCTACTTCTGTGCCTCTGGAGGGGGCACTTGGCAGAGTTATGTGTCTCCCATGGCTGCAGTGTGGCACCCGCTTCACTGGCTGACCCCAAGTACAAGGCTCCAATCACCTCCTCCCTTTGTCCTGACTGCTTACTCTTGCCAAACTCCGGCTGGCCCAGTGGTCTCCTGTTTAACTTCCCAGCTTTTCTACCACCTGTGAAGCCAATTCCCCATATTATATTCCCTCTGCTTCAAATACTCAAGAGTGGTTTGTGCTTTCCTTATCGGACCTTAACTAATATAACTCTTCAGAAATAGGACTAAAAAGAGAAGGAGAAAAAAAAAAACCTGTATAACTATGACTGTAATAACATGATTTTAGGACCTAGAGATACTAAGTGAAGTCAGACAGAGAAAGACAAATATTATATGATAGCACTTCTAAGTGGAATGTAAAAAGTAGTACAAATGAACTTATTTACAAAACAGAAACAGAGTCACAGACATAGAAAACAAACTTATAGGGACTTCCCTGCTGATGCAGTGGTTAAGAATCCGCCTGCCAATGCAGGGGACACGGGTTCGGGCCCTGGTTCAGGAAGATCCCACATGCCGCGGAGCAACTAAGCCCATGTGCCACAATTACTGAGCCTGCGCGCCTAGAGCCCATGAGCCACAACTACTGAAGCCTGCGCGCCTAGAGCCCGTGCTCCACAACAAGAGAAGTCATTGCAAGGAGAAGCTTCCACACCGCAATGAAGAGTAGCCCCCACTCACCACAACTAGAGGAAGCCCATGCACAGCAATGAAGACCCAATGCAGCCAAAAATAAATAAATTTACTTTTTAAAACAAGAAAACAAACTTATATTTACCAAAGGGGAAGAGAGGGAAGGATAAATTGGGAGTATGGGATTATCAGATGTACACTACCATATATAAAATAAACAACAAGGATTTACTGTATAGCACAGGCACAGGGAACTCTTTTCAATATCTTCTAATAAACTATAATGGAAAAGAATCAAAAAAAGAATATAGAAATATACATATATATGTATAACTGAATCACTTTGCTGTACACCTGAAACTAACACAATACTGTAAATCAACTATGCTTCAATTTAAAAAAATGTGATTTCTTAATAAAATAAAATACATAACTAAATAACTTCTTTAAAAACTTAATAACTTCACCCTTCTTTTACTATGCAAATCACTAAAGTCAGTGTGGCTCACAGCCTGATACGCATGCCATTGGAGATATGCAAAATGATTTTAGGGGATACTGGGTTGGCCAAAATGTTCGTTCAGTTTTTTCCATAAAATGGCTCTAGCAGCACTTAGTTGTCTTTAACTTCATTCAAAACAATTTTGTTAGACTGTATGTGACAGCTGTCATATCGGCGTGCATTTTAAAAAAGACTTACCAAAATTGGTGAATTTTTGCGTAGCCATTTTAATATTGAAGATGGAAGAAAAAAGCAACATTTTCACCATATTATGCTTTATTATTTCAAGAAAGGTAAAAACGCAACTGAAACGCAAAAAAAGATTTGTGCAGTGTATGGAGAAGGTGCTGTGACTGATTGAACATGTCAAAAGTGATTTGAGAAGTTTCGTGCTGGAGATTTCACGCTGGACTATGCTCCACGGTCGGGTAGACCAGTTGAAGTTGATAGCAATCAAATCGAGACACTGAGAACAATCAACATTATACCATGCGGGAGATAGCCGACATACTCAAAATATGCAAATCAAGCGCTGAAAATCATTTGCACCAGCTTGGTTATGTTAATCGCTTTGATGTTTGGGTTCCACGTAAGTTAAGCAAAAGAGACATCCTTGACCATATTTCCGCACGCTATTCTCTACTGAAACGTAAAGAAAATGCTCCATTTTTAAAACAAATTATGACGGGCAATGAAAAGTGGATACTGTACAGCAATGTGGAACGGAAGAGATCGTGGGGCAAGCAAAGTGAACCACCACCAACCACACCAAAGGCCAGTCTTCATCTAAAGAAGGTGATGTTGTGTATATGGTGGGATTGGAAGGGAGTCCTCTATTACGAGCTCCTTACGGAAAACCAAATGATTATTTCCAACAAGTACTGCATCCAGTTAGACCAACTGAAAGCAGCACTTGACGAAAAGCGTCCAGAATCAGTCAACAGAAAAGGCATAATCTTCCATCAGGATAACGCAAGACCGTATGTTTCTTTGATGACCAGGCAAAAACTATTACAACTTGGCTGGGAAGTTTTGATTCACCCACCATATTCACCAGACATTGCACCTTTGGATTTCCATTTATTTCGGTCTTTACAAAATTCTCTTAATGGAAAAAATTTCAATTCCCTGGAAGACTATAAATGGCACCTGGAACAATTCTTTGCTCAAAAAGATAAAAAGTTTTCGGAAGGTGGAATTATGAAGCTGCCTGAAAAATGGCAGACAGTAGTGGAACAAAAGGTTGAATATGCTGTTCAATACAGTTCTTGGTGAAAATGAAAAATGTGTCTTTTATTTTTACTTAAAAACAGAAGGCACTTTTTGGCCAACCCAATACACAGATAATCTCCTTTTCCCTAATTTAATAGTTATGCATATATTTTAATGTGCTGAAGCTACAGCTTTGTCATATTACAGGTACTTTATGTGAAAGTTAGGCCACTGATTTGGGAAATAGCTGGAATGGCATTAGCTAAGGAGGAGGCAAAGGTCTGAACCTCAAAATCCTTCTTAGGTGTACAAAAGCTAATTGGCTATTATTCCCTACCCTTCATTATTGCTCAGTCAAATTTAGCATTACCTGGGAGAGAAACAAGTTGGATGCAGAGAAGAAAATCATACTCACAAGGAATGTTTGGAATTCACTAATTTAAATGTCAAAACCCTGGGACTGTTGGATTCACTTATTCATTTATTTCAATATTTAGTGAGTTCCTGTTGCAGGCCACGCACTAGCCAACATTCTGGGAAAACAACAGTGAGGACAGATCCACACCCTCACTGAGGAAAAATACAGATGGGCAATCAAATAACCTCACTACTACAACACTGCAGTTGGGAACAGTGCAACAAAACAGAGTATGTAAAGGAGAGAACTATCCCCGGGGATTTGAGTGAGTCAAGAAGACCAGGATTGCCTTCTCTGAGGATGAGCTCAGAGCTGGCAAGTGAGCAGGCATTATCTAAACATTCCCCACACAAGAAAAACAACAAGGCAGGGAGGGTTATGACTAAAAAGCTCTCAAATAAGAATAGCATGGCTCAATGGGCGGGAGCAAGAAGATCCAAGATGAGGAGGTAAAATAGGGTCCAAGATCATGCAGGACATTTTAGCCATATGTACGTGTTGATTTTACATCAGGGCAACCTTCACTTTATTTTTTAACTTTAATAACATTGTTTTGTTCTATTGTTCCATTGTATTTTGTTTTATGTTTACATTCCATTCATGACATGAGATTTTTACTTAGGGTTGTGAAAAAGTTTTTCTTAAATGCATCTAAAGTTTAACAAAATCAATTTAGAGACAACTATTAAATAAATATTGGACAGGTGGTAGGTAGATAGGACAGTAACTATGAGTTCCTGAAGGTTAAGAAACCCTGACATCAGAAGTTAATAACCTTGAATCACTTCAATACTGGTAAGGACATTTCACAATCTTGTTGTTCACTGTGAAATTTCTATCATTATATTAATCATCCTTAAATTCTCCTCAAAACAGATGTTGATAACAGCTTCTGGTTCAATTCCTGGTGTATATAATGAGAACTTGTAGGACATAAGAGCTTAATGATTACTACAAGGACAGTCTGGTGAGACAGTAACATTAATAAGATCTGCCTCGTTTTTTTTTTTTTTTAATAATTTAATGTTAAGAAAACACTAGCTACCTTTTTTTTTGAATTGCAAGGTATGAGATTCATGATCCAGAACTTAGGGAGAAAAAAGAAAGGTATAAAAAAACAAAAACCTTACAATACTTTGATAAATGAACTGCTGACATTTGGTATTTTTCCTTTATTTTTCTATGGACTTACATTTATAGCTTGCATACACACACAATTCATCTCACATATCCAGTTTTATATGTTTTTAAAATTTCAGATTATAATAAACACTGTTCTATGCCATTAAAAAATGCTTCCCAATAGCAATGAGCACACCTAGTGCCCAGATCTGGGTTTCTAATACCATTCTCCAATAAAAGGAACAAGGGATTCTTGGAGAAATGGCAATTCCTAGGACTAGGGCAGGAAACATACAAGATGAGCCTGGAGCGTCTTACAGTAAGGAAGTAAAGAAGTACTCAAGGAAACAAACAACACACAATGACTGGAGCACGTCAAAGGGACACAGGGGCCAACTGAAAGAGCTCTCAATGGCCAAAGCGGAAACAATGAGTAAAAATGTAAAGAAAGCAGTGTTGAGTTATAACACAAAGTATAATAGGAATATATATGAATCTGTATTGATAGAAATAAATGATCGAATAAATAAATAATGGGGGAGACTAGACAAATCTCCTGCACTGAATTTCAAATAATTGACGTAAATGCTCCACCCTCAAAGAAGTGGAACATAACATCCCACTCCTTCAGCATAAGCTGTGCATAGTGACTTCCTTCTAAAGAGTACAGCATGGGAACGGGGAGTGGGGGAGCACGGATAACGTGAAAGAGGAGAAGCCTGCCAAACACCACCTCAGCCTAGTGACCAAGGTTCACATTAACTGTGGTCAGTCGCGCTGATAAAATGTACCCTTACCAAGATGTGGAAAATAGCACTTTACCTCAGTGGTCTTTCTCCCCAACGCCTATAACTAACCCATTACTCAGGAAAACGTCAGACAAACCCCAACTGAGAAATATTTTACAAAACATTGACCAGTACTCCTCAAGTTTATCAAGGTCATCAAAAATAAGGAAAATCTGAGAAACTGTCACAGCCAATAGGAGTTTAAGGAGACAGGACTAAGTGCAAGATGGTGTCCTGGATGGGATCCTGGAACAAAAAAATGACTTTAGGTAAAAACTAAGGAGATCTGAATTAAGTGTGGACTTTAAGTTAGTACTAATATATTTGTGTCAGTTCATTAATTGTAACAAATGTACCACAGTAATGTAAGCTGTTAATAATAGGGGAAGCAGGGTGCTGAGTATATGGGAACTCTCTGTACTACATTTGCAACTTTTCTATAAATCTACAACGGTTCAAAAATAAAGTTGATTTTTAATGCATACCACAAAATGTTTTGAAAACACTTTAAATTACTACATAATGCCCCAGAGAGTTTACTATCATTATTTAAGCATTTCCCTATTGTTGAAAATTTGAACCATTGCTAGTTGTTCCTGTTAAAAGTAACAGAATGATGAACAATTCTACATACATATTTGGTTCATACTTTTTATTACGTCCTAACAGTAGATTCCTATAAGTTCATTCTACTTTTTTTTTTAAGTCAAAATAACACATTTACCTACAGTGGCTTTAACCACAATAATAATCAAAAGCCTCAGAAGCTTCATTAGACTGTGCAACTTTTCTGAAGTTCCATTCCTCTAGAAAGAGTAAGGAAAACATCCAGAATTTGCATTCAACACCCAGCCTTATTCACTGATTCATGCACCAGACAAATGTACTATTAGGCAGGACATTCAACCACCTTAAGACCTTATACTCTGACCTGTAATAAAGGAAAACCTAATTCACCAAATTCTTACATTTGACAGTTAAAAACCGTTTCCTAATCTTTACAATCAGATAGTACATGAATAGTAAGTGGTAAGTGCTTTTACACTAATTTTTTGCAGCACTTGAACCTCCAGGACATAATGTGATTCCGCAGCTACAAAAGACTCCTCCCACATTAGCATTTGGTGATTTTTTTTTAATACTTATTTAAAAACGTAAAATTTTTAGAGACCTTCAAGATGGCGGAGGAGTAAGACGTGGAGATCACCGTCCTCCCCACAAATATTTCAGAAATACATCTACATGTGGAACAACTCCTACAGAACACTTACTGAACGTTGGCAGAAGACCTGAGACTTCCCAAAAGGCAAGAAACTCCCCAAGTACCTGGGTAGGGCAAAAGAAAACAGAAAAAAGAGAGACAAAAGAATAGTGGTGGGACCTGCACCTCTGGGAGGGAGCTGTGAAGGAGGAAAAATTTCCACACATTAGAAAGCCCCTTCACTGGTGGAGACAGGGGGTGGAGGTGGTGGAAGCTTTGGAGCCACAGAGGAGAGTGCAGCAACAGGAGTGCAGAGGGCAAAGCAGAGAGACCCCCACACAGGGGGATCAGTGCCGGCCAGCACTCACCAGCCCGAGAGGCTTGTCTGCTCACCCGCCGGGGCAGGCGGGGGCTGGGAGCTGAGGCTCGGATTTGGAGGTCAGACCTCAGGGAGAGGACTGGGGTTGGCAGCATGAACACAGCCTGAAGGGGGCTAGTGCGCCACAGCTAGCCAGAAGGGAGTCTGGGAAAAGGTCTGGAACTGCCGAAGAGGCAAGAGACCATTGTTTCGGGGTGCTGAGGAGAGGGGATTCAGAGCACCGTCTGAATCCGGGATGGTGCAAACCGCAGGGATGGATGCAAACCGCAGCCATCAGTGCGGACCCCAGACGCCGGCATGAGACTCTAAGGCTGCTGCTGCAGCCACCAAGAAGCCTGTGTGCAAGCACAGGTCACTATCCACACCATCCCTCCCGGGAGTCTGTGCAGCCCGCCACTGCCAGGGGCCCGTGATCCGGGGACAACTTCCCCAGGAGAACACACAGCACGCCTCAGGCTGGTGCAACGTCACGCTGGCCTCTGCCACCGCAGGCTCGCCCCGCATCCGTACCCCTCCCTCCCCCCGGCCTGAGTGAGCCAGAGCCCCCGAATCAGCTGCTCCTTTAACCCCTTACTGTCTGAACAAAGAACAGACTCCCTCAGGCGACCTACATGCAGAGGTGGGGCCAAATCCAAAGCTGATCCCCAGGAGATATGCGAACAAAGAAGAGAAAGGGAAATCTCTCCCAGCAGCCTCAGAAGCAGCGGATTAAATCTCCACAATCAAGGTGATGTACCCTGCATCTGTGGAATACCTGAAGAGACAACGAACCATCCCAAAATTTAGGTGGTGGACTTTGGGAGCAACTCTAGACTTGGGTTTGCTGTATGCGACTGACTGCTTTCTGGTTTTATGTTTATCTTAGTTTAGTATTTAGAGTTTATCATCATTGGTAGATTTGTTTACTGATTTGGTTGCTCTCTTCCATTTATTTTTTTATGTATAGATATACTTTTTTCCTTTTTTCTCTTTTTCTGAGTGTGTATGTGTATGCTTCTATGTGTGATTTTGTCTGTATAGCTTTGCTTTTACCATTTCTCCTACAGTTCTATCTGTCCGTTTTGGGAGGTTTTTTTTAGTATAGTTTTTAGCACTTGTTATCATTGGTGGATTTGGTTTTTGGTTTGTTACTTTCTTCTTACTTTCTTCTTTTCTAAATTATTTTTTAATTTTTTCATTTTTAATAATTTTTTTATGCTTTGTTTTAATAAGTTAATTTATTTTATTATTTTTTTTCTTTCTTTCTGTTCTTCTCCCTTTTCTTCTGAGCCATGTGGCTGACAGGGTCTTTGTGCTCAAGCCAGATGTCAGGCCGGTGCCTCTGAGGTGGGAGAGCCGAGTTCAGGACATTGGTCCACCAGAGACCTCCCAACTCCATGTAATATCAAACAGCAAAAGCTCTCCCAGGAACAGGAACTACGAACCTGCAACCTACGAAAAGGAGACCCAAAACCAGTAAGTTAAGCAAAATGAGAAGACAGAGAAACACACAGCAGATGAAGGAGCAAGGTAAAAACCCACCAGACCTAACAAATGAAGAGGAAATAGGCAGTCTACCTGAAAAAGAATTCAGAGTAATGATAGTAAATGTGATCCAAACTCTTGGAAATAGAATGGGGAAAATACAAGAAACATTTAACAAGGAACTAGAAGAACTAAAGAGCAAACAAACAATGATGAACAACACAATAAATGAAATAAAACATTCTCTAGAAGGAATCAATAGCAGAAAAACTGAGGCAGAAGTACAGATAAGTGACCTGGAAGATAAAAGAGTAGAAATAACTACTGCAGAGCAGAATAAAGAAAAAAGAATGAAAAGAATTGAGGACAGTCTCAGAGACTTCTGGGACAACATTAAACACACCAACATTCACATTATAGGGGTCCCAGAAGAAGAGAAAAAGAAAGGGACTGAGAAAATATTTGAATAGATTATAGTTGAAAACTTCCCTAATTTGGGAAAGAAAATAATCAGTCAAGTCCAGGAAGCACAGAGAGTCCCATACAGGATAAATCCAAGGAGAGGCACGGCAAGACACATTAATCACACTATCAAAAATTAAATACAAAGAAAAAATATTAAAAGCAGCAAGGGAAAAACAGCATATAACACACAAGGAAATCCCCATAAGGTTAACAGCTGATCTCTCAGCAGAAACTCTGCAGGTCAGAAGGGAGTGGTAGAACATACTTAAAATGATGAAAGGGAAAAACCTACAACCAAGATTACTCTACCCAGCAAGGATATCATTTAGTTCAATGGAGAAATTAAAACTTACAGACAAGCAAAAGCTAAGAGAATTAAGCACCACCAAACCAGCTTTACAGCAAATGCTAAAGGAACTTCTCTAGGCAGGAAACACGAGAGAAGGAAAAGACAATAACAAACCCAAAACAATTAAGAAAATGGTAGTAGGAACATATATATTGATAACTACCATAAATGTAAATGGATTAAATGATCCAACCAAAGGAAATAGACTGGCTGAATGGATACAAAAACAAGAACCGTATATATGCTGTCTACAAGAGACTCACTTCAGACCTAGGGACACATACAGACTGAAAGTGAGGGGATGGAAAAAAATATTACATGCAAATGGAAATCAAAAGAAAGCTGGAGTAGCAATTCTCATATCAGACAAAATAGACTTTAAAATAAAGACTATTACAAAAGACAAAGTCGGACACTATATAATGACCAAAATATCAATCCAAGAAGAAGATATAACATTTGTAAATATTTATGCACCCAACATAGAAGCACTTCAATACATAAGACAAATGCTAACAGCCATAAAAGGGGAAATTGACAGTAACACAATCATAGTAGGGGACTTTAACACCCCACTTTCACTAATGGACAGAGCATCCAAAATGAAAATAAATAAGAAAACACAAGCTTTAAATGATACATTAAACAAGATAGACATAATTTATATATGTAGGACATTCCATCCAAAAACAACAGAATACACTTTCTTCTCAAGTGCTCATGGAACATTCTCCAGGATAGATCATATCTTCTATCACAAACCACGCCTTGGTAAATTTAAGAAAACTGAAATCGTATCAAGTATCTATTCCGAGCACGACGCTATGAGATTAGATATCAATTACAGGAAAAAATCTGTAAAAACTACAAACACATGGCGGCTAAACAATACACTACTTAATAACCTAGAGATCACTGAAGAAATCAAAGAGGAAATTTAAAAATACCTAGAAAAAAATGATAAAGAAAACATGACGACCCAAAACCTATGGGATGCAGCAAAGCAGTTCTAAGAGGGAAGTTTATAGCAATACAATCCTACCTTAAGAAACAAGAAACATCTCGAATAAACAACCTAACCTTACACCTAAAGCAATTAGGGAAAGAAGGAAAAAAACCACACAAAGTTAGCGAATGAAAGAAATCATAAATATCAGATCAGAAATAAATGAAAAAGAAATGAAGGAAACAATAGCAAAGATCAATAAAACTAAAAGCTTGTTCTTTGAGAACATAAACAAAATTGATAAACCATTAGCCAGACTCATCAAGAAAAAAAGGGAGAAGACTCAAGTCAATAGAAATATAAACGAAAAAGGAGGAGTAACAATGGACACTGCAGATATACAAAGGATCATGAGAGATTACAACAAGCAACTATATGTCAATAAATTGGACAACCTGGAAGAAATGGACAAATTCTTAGAAATGTACAACCTTCCGAGACTGAACCAGGAAGAAATAGAAAATATAAACAGACCAATCACAAGCACTAAAATTGAGACTGTGATTAAAAATCTTCCAACAAACCAAAGCCCAGGACCAGATGGCTTCACAGGTGAATTCTATCAAACATTTAGAGATGAGCTAACATCTATCCTTCTCAAACTTTTCCAAAATATAGCAGGAGGAGGAACACTCCCAAACTCATTCTATGAGACCACCATCACCCTGATACCAAAATCAGACAAAGATGTCCCAAAGAAAGAAAAATACAGGCCAGTATCACTGATGAGCACAGATGCAAAAATCCTCAACAAAATACTAGAAAACAGAATCCAACAGCACATTAAAAGGATCATACACCATGATCAAGTGGGGTTTATCCAAGGAAGGCAAAGATTCTTCAATATATGCAAATCAATCAGTTATAAACCATATTAACAAACTGAAGGAGAAAAACGATATGATAATCTCAATAGAGGTAGAAAAAGCTTTTGACAAAATATAACACCCATTTATGATAAAAAAAAAACCCTCCAGAAAGTAGGCATAGAGGGAACTTACCTCAACATAATAAAGGCCATATATGACAAACCCACAGCAAACATTGTTCTCAATGGTGAAAAACTGAAACCATTTCCTCTAAGGTCAGGAACAAGACAAGGTTGTCCACTCTCATCACTATTATTCAACATAATTTTGGAAGTTTTAGCCACAGCAATCAGAGAAGATAAAGAAATAAAAGGAATCCAAATCGGAAAGAAGAAGTAAACCTATCACTGTTTGCAAATGATATGATACTATACATAGAGAATCCTAAAGATGCTACCAGAAAACTACTAGAGCTAATCAATGAATTTGGTAAAGTAGAAGGACACAAAATTTTATGCTATTTCCTGATACAGAAATCTCTTGCATTCCTATACAGTAATGATGAAACATCTGAAAGAGAAATTAAGGAAACCCTCTCATTTACAGTTGCAACAAAAAGAATAAAATACCTAGGAATAAACCTACCTAAGGTGACAAGAGACCTGTATGCAGAAAACTATAAGACAGTGATGAAAGAAATTAAAAATGATACAAACAGATGGAGAGATATACCATGTTCTTGGATTGGAAGAATCAATATTGTGAAAACGACTATGCTATCCAAAGCAATCTACAGATTCAATGCAATCCCTATCCAACTACCACTGGCATTTTTCACAGAACTAGAACAAAACATTTCACAATTTGTATGGAAACACAAAAGACCCCGAATAGCCAAAGCAATCTTGAGATAGAAAAACAGAGCTGGAGGAATCAGGCTCCCGGACTTCAGACAACACTACAAAGCTACAGTAATCAAGAAAGGATGGTACTGGCACAAAAACAGAAAGATAGATCAATGGAACAGGATAGAAAGCCCAGAGATAAACCCACGCACAAATGGTCACCTTATCTTTGATAAAGGAGGCAAGAATATTCAATGGAGAAAAGACAGCCTCTTCAATAAGTGGTTCTGGGTAAGCTGGACAGCTACATGTAAAAGAATGAAATTAGAACACTCCATAACACCATACACAAAAATAAACTCAAAATGGATTAAAGACCTAAATGTAAGGCCAGACACTATAAAACTCTTAGAGGAAAATATAGGCAGTACACTCTACGACATAAATCATAGCAAGATCCTTTTTGACCCACCTCCTAGAGAAATGGAAATAAAAACAAAAATAAACAAATGGGACCTAATGAAACTTCAAAGCTTTTGCACAGCAAAGGAAAGCATAAACAAGACGAAAAGACGACCCTCAGAATGGGAGAAAATATTTGCAAATGTAGCAACTGACAAAGGATTAATCTCCAAAATTTACAAGCAGCTCATGCAGCTCAATTTCAAAAAACAAACAACCCAATCCAAAAATGGGCAGAAGACCTAAATAGACATTTCTCCAAAGAAGACATACAAATGGCCAAGAAGCACATGAAAAGCCACTCAACATCACTAATCGTTAGAGAAATGCAAATCAAAACTACAATGAGCTACCACCTCACACCAACCAGAATGGCCATCATCAAAATATCTACAAACAATAAATGCTGGAGAGGATGTGGAGAAAGGGAACCCTCTTGCACTGTTGGTGGAAATGTAAATTGACACAGCCACTATGGAGAACAGTATGGAGGTTCCTTAAAAAATTAAAAATAGAACTACATACAACCCAGCAATCCCACTACTGGGTATATACTCTGAGAAAACCATAATTCAAAAAGAGTCATGCACCCCAATGTTCACGGCAGCACTATTTACAATAGCCAGGACATGGAAGCAACCTAAGTGTCCATCGACAGATGAATGGATAAAGAAGATGTGGCACATATATACAATGGAATATTACCCAGCCATAAAAAGAAACAAAATTGAGTTATTTGTAGTGAGGTGGATGGACCTAGAGACTGTCATACAGAGTGAAGTAAGTCAGAAAGAGAAAAATAAATACCGCATGCTAACACATATAATATGGAATCTTAAAACAAAAATGGTTCTGTGGAACCTAGGGGCACGATAGCAATAAACATGCAGATGTAGAGAATGGACTTGAGGACACGGGGAGGGGGAAGGGTAAGCTGGGAAGAAGTGAGAGAGTGGCAATGATATATATACATTACCAAATGTAAAACAGATAGCTAGTGGGAAGCAGCTGCATAGCACAGGGAGATCAGCTCCGTGCTTTGTGACCACCTAGAGGGGTGGGATAGGGAGGGTGGGAGGGAGACGCAAGACAGAGGAGATATGGGGATATATGTATGTGTATAGCTGATTCACTGTTATAAAACAAAAACTAACGCACCATTGTAAAGCAATTATACTCCAATAAAGATTTTAAAAGACAAAATTTTTAATCTATAATAAATAATTTCTTGTAGTGTTTTCAGTCTCTGTTTAACTTTACTGCCCTATAGTGCCATCTCCTCTGGCACTTCTGTGCTTCTTCATCCTCCCATAAATGTTATTTTAAGCCTCGGTTTAAGCCCACCAACCAAACTTCCTTTGATTGCCTCCAAAATTTCCCATTGCTTCCATGACATCTAATTGTTTCTTCCTAAAACTTAAAGATCACTAGGAAATTCAACAATGGTGTCTATCAGACTGAGTTCCCTGGAAATGTTCTCTACAATGGAGAGATGCCTGCAAATGGTTTATTAGAAGATGGGGATGCCCGGGGAGATACACATGTAAGGAAGGGAGGGGGCAGGATCGAGTAGAGGGAGAAGGTGACCCACAATGTGGTTTCAATGGAGGCTGCCACAAGAGTACAGGGGGTCCTGGAGCTGGGACTACAGAGATGTCCCAAATTGGGGCAAGAGGGTTGGGCCTTTAAATCCCCTCATCAAGCAGTCACTGGCTCCAAGTGCCCGGTTGGAGGGGGACAACCTTGGAAGAGGTAATTTCCTGTGGTCGAGGGCAAGGCCCGATGAGGGACACAGCCGCGAGGCCATCATGGTCTATTGCCTTAGCTGCCCAGGGATGGACACATCACCAAAGGAAGGGATGAGGGCGGAGCATCAAAGTTTCCACCATGGATCTGTCCTCATTAAGTCTCTGCCTGCTCATTTACTCTCACCAGTTAATCTTAAAAGGATTAAGCTCTTAAAAATGGAATCTATAATCCTTAGACACATTTTTTAATCAAGGAGACTTCTGAGAGCACACAGTTCATTTCAGATGTGAAAGGGCTGAGGAACTTAGGCACTCCTAGGGAGGCACTCTGTAAACACCTTTAAAAGATACCAAAAGCATCACTATTTTTACACATGACACTAATTTTTAGGAAGTGAAAGGAAATTACACTTAAAAATAAAAATACAAATCAGATAAAAAGACCAAAAATGAGATAAAGATGCCTGTATCAGTTCTCAGCACAAAAATCTCAGAGACATCTATGTGAATAGCTATGTGCTTAGAAAGACTGGGAATCCCATTAGAACATCGATATTTGAGAAACTGATTATCTCAGTCTATTTAACCTTAAAACATGTTGTGGGATATTCCCAAGACAATAAAAAGTAGCTTAACAGAAAAGCTTATGATTTTACAAATGAAAGTTTGCATTCAACTTTCCTAGGTTGGGTTTATTTGTTTGTTTGTTTCAGATTTTATGCGAGTCTGAAAATTTCAAACATGTTGACTAGATCCTTTCTTTCAGAACAGAATTTTAGATTTATGAAATGTTTTATTTGAAAAAGTTCACTATCATACAGATATCAGGAAATTAATAGAGATACGTTGAATTTTTTTTTTTTGCGGTACGCGGGCCTCTCACTGTTGTGGCCTCTCCCGTTGCGGAGCACAGGCTCCGGACGCGCAGGCTCAGCGGCCATGGCTCACGGGCCCAGCCGCTCCGCGGCATGCGGGATCTTTCCGGACCGGGGCACGAACCCGTGTCCCCTGCATCGGCAGGCGGACTCTCAACCACTGCGCCACCAGGGAAGCCCTGATATGTTGAATTTTTTAAAAAACTTACAGCTAATCAGCTCCTTGAGATAGTCTTTTAATAAAATGAATGACCAAAACTCTCAATAAATGTCAGAAAATTTAGAAGTAAAAGTTCGTTTATGTCATACCATGTAATCTATCCCTGATCATCCTCCTAATACTCTAAAAATTAAAGGTTTTTCTTCACTTAATAGAAAAATCATATATTAATTATTCAATTTGAGTTCACATTTGTGGAGTATCTACTATGTGTGAGGCAAATATTAAGCAAAGGAAGTAACTAAAAGTGACCTTATCTGAGACACTCCACTTAAGATGTGGTGACGGGAAATTCACAAGTGTAGGAAGGCTAATCATTTTGAAAATATTATCTGTAAAGTGCAAGCACCCTCTGGCTTCCTGAACTGGTGAGGTTCCCGAAGTTCATTAGAAAGCTGTTTACTGCCTTTATTGGCCCAGAGAAGCAATGTCATAAATGGGGGCTGGTTTCCAAATGAGCCCTCCTAATGCAGCACTAGCGGGTCCACCCCAAGTTCTGGGAGCAAGAAGCTATGAGGGACGGGAGGAGAACATCGTAGTTTCCCATGCCCGTGCCAGATCCAGAGCCATTCTGTAGCCAAGTCCTGGATCAGAGAAAGTCTTTAGTTAGCATTCTCCCTTCCCATGCACCTCCACTCAATGCTGCACTATTTTCTAGCCTCTTAGTTCCCAAGACTTAAGTCCTGTAGCACTCACCCAGACCCAGCTTACTGCCACAAATTCTACAGATCAAGCTAATTCACTCCCACCCCACCAACTCCACCCCTTGTTCAAATTTTACAGTTTTCTATCCAGGAGGAAAGAATCTAACTGAATTAATTCATGCTAACGTGTAAACGCTCATTCCTTAAGGCTCCAAAGACACTGGTGTAGCTTTTAAAGAAAAGACTTGTTAAGCCAAATGTGGAGAACAACAGGCTAATAGCAGTGATGGGCGGCGGCAGGGTCATGGGAGAATAATGAGTATATATTGAGCACTTACGATGCCAGGAACTAACACGGCTTCACTGGACCCTCTTAACACCACCAGTGGGGAGGCATGTTATTCCCCCAGTTTTACAGAAGAGAAACGGGGGGTTTGGAGAGGTTCTGTGTCTTACTGAGCTCTGGAAGACAGTCACCTGGTCTTCTCTCTGCCTTGGCAAAGTCAACCAGTCTGGTCCGCATCCCAGGGGCAGGCAGCTCACCTAAGCCATTCTTCTTTTGCACTATTTTCCCTCTTCCTTTGTACTGAAACCACAGATACCCTAAAAGCAAAGTTTTTTTTCCATTGTGTGATGGCAGGGATGGTAGGAGAAACTGAGGCAGCACTGGCTGAATACTACTCAAGCATGTTTGTATAAATGAAACTTCTTCAGTGGGGTGTGGATCAGGAACTGCTTATACTCTAGGCTCTGAGAAAGGGAGAAGAGGACATTATCTTAACTTCTTCAGTATATTCATCTCCCAAGTATCAGTATCTACCTATGTAAAGTCTGTTTTGGTTTTTTTGTTTGTTATTTTTTTTGCGGTACATGGGCCTCTCACTGTTGTGGCCTCTCCCGTTGCGGAGCACAGGCTCCGGAGGCGCAGGCTCAGCGGCCATGGCTCACGGGCCCAGCCGCTCCGCGGCATGTGGGATCCTCCCAGACCGGGGCACGAACCCGTATCCCCTGCATTGGCAGGCGGACTCTCCACCACTGCGCCACCAGGGAGGCCCTAAAGTATGTTTTATAGGTCCTTTTCCAACATTCTAGGACTCAATAAATCAGCTACCCTTTAGGTTAATTCAGGTGCTATCGCTTGTAGAATACCTGACTTTAAAATGAGTCATCTCATTACTATGGCTTTACATAGTATAACCCATTCAAGAAGAAAGGCATAAAAAAAAGAACCTACTTGCCATATTCTATGCTCGTTTTACGTTAAAAACACAGAAAACAAAGTCTCCCTCTGCAGAACTGGAGTGGACCCTGTGTTCCAAGCCAGGAGCCGGGTCCAGCAGCCCCCAGACAGATTTTCTGGATGGCTGAACACTCATCTTTCCAACTGCTGATTACTGACTGAACCCACGTGGACACTGAAAAATTTTGCCTCCTCCAAGCAATCTGATTTGCCTTTAAGGACCCACCTCCCTCCCCCTCTCAGTCCATATTATTTAAGCTGGATGCCCCTCACTCCTGGGCTCCAAGGGTACACACGTGACCCGGCCACAGGAGGCACAGTGACGCTCCAAATCATTCCAATGGGACTCACTCCCAAGAACTGTGGGGAGGATGGATGCCAAGAGCTGCTGGAGGCCACCAGGTAGAGAGAACCTACCTGAGAGAGAAGATGCCCAAGGCCAAGCAATTCTGAGGGAAGAGAAGAAAGAAGGACGGAGGGGCGGAGACAGAGACTTGATGGCACTGTTTGAGGCTCTAGATCCAGGCTGCCCTGGGGCTTTGCCAGGTGTGAGCAGATACACTCTCCTTTGAAGCCATATCCAAGAAGAGCTGAGCTCCTGTAACAAGGCAGGAGTCCTGAATAAGACATCCCTGATGCCTGTGCTCCATCTGTCTCATTAGACATCTCCATTCCTACCCACCTCTCCTCAAATTATGATGACAGGAACCATGGTGTGGTTCAGTGCCCGAGCCTGGTCCACCTGGCAGGACCCATGGAGCCAGCCAGCAGCAGGTCAGTTTCCTGGTTCCTGGTCCACCAAGCACCAAGCAACAGTTCTCCAACAGGCACTCACATTCCACCCCCAGCTCCACCCACCTTCCCTCTCAAAGGCCACTGCCCCACATGGACAATTAGGCTTCCAGACAAGGAGCTCTGTGTTGGACCTGTGGTTCGTTGGTTGATTTTAAAGGGAATAACTGTGCTTCCGTTTGTCAAGGCCCAGCACACACAGCAGAGATCCACGTCCCTCTGAATCATCCACATCTTCGGTTTGAGAACTGCCCTCTAATTTGAACAAAGCTCTTCCTTCAAAAAAAGAAGAGGCCTCCAGGCTGCAGGCCTCTACATTTTTTAGCACATTAGATAGCTGTGGAATCATTGAGAGAAAATGAGTAGAGAGAGCTGACAGCACAAAAGTCTAATGACACTACTGCTGGTGCAAACCAGACCAATTGTCCCCATAGCTGTTACAATGAGATAATTAAGCCTCTGTATTTATCTCCTGAGAAAAGGAATTCCCATGGTTTTATCCCCCTAAAGATGGATATTTATGCTACCTGGTAGTGACATGTATCTTTTATGTATATTGACTATCTCCCCAGCTAAGAGGAAAAATTTCCAGAGGGCAGGAGCCTTGAGTCCCCAGAATCTAGAACAAGACCCTGTGAGGGCAGCCAATAGTCAGCAAATGTTGTCCACTAAGGAGGAGAATCAGAGGAAGCTTTTATTCGATATCACATTCTCTCGTAATAGAATCTTGCTTCTCAGTGGTTCAGTCCCAAAGGAGAGTCTCCATACAAGGGAAGAGAAATCAACTTCCAGAAAACAGAACCCAATATTAACAAAAAATGCCAATCACGACCAAATTAGGGCTCTAACTGTATGCTGGTCTCTTCAGGAAATGCTGCAGGGCACGACTGACTTCTTATTTCTGGGCATGTCTGCCCTTCTCCCTAGAAGGCCTGTCTATAGCTCTTTCCTTTGAAGAATCAGTCCATGCACCCTGCAAGGTTCTGAAATAAATAAGTACGTAAACAAGGTCATGGCTGAAAATTCAGAGACTCAAGTTTTTATTTTTTTATAGTGCTATTAAGGCCATCTTATTTCATGAGAATTATCACTGAGTCTTCCTTTTATCCCAAGGGGAGTAACTGAGGGTTTTGGAGACCATGGATTGGAAATCATGGACTTCCTTGCTTGAAGGTGAATGCACAATATTAGTTTTGTGTACAACTGTATTTCTTTATGAAGAGAATGCCACACTTTCATTAGTTTCTGGAAAGGTTTTATGATCCCCAAATGGAATGAGAATTAATGTTCAATTCCTTTGCTATTTTAATAGCATAGTGTTTACTTGGTTATGACTCCAGTAAAATGTTACATAAAGAACAACCACAAAAAGAAACCACGTTACGCAGATAAAGAATATGTAGGTTCTTGATACTCTTTTGAGTTGGGCATGGCTTATATCATTGAAAGTTTTTACTCGATGCTATTTCTTATACTAGATGGCAGTGATGCTTGGATGCTCAGGGCAACCCATGTTGTCTGGGTGTTGGTCGTGACAGTAGTTGGCTGGGGAGGTCAAAGCACAGATTGGCAGGCCTGACTTGGGCGGGGCTTGGTACAATTTCTGAGCACTCACACTTGCTGGACATGCTAGAATCCATACCCTAAGCTTTCAGAGGGGCAGGTAAGCTGCCTTATGCTCCCATGTCAGGTTTGATTCAACTTTGACAGACTACAGTCTTGATGAGGAATTTTTACGTTTCCTTTCTTTTCCTACTATAACATTGTACGATAAGTGTAATGGGTAGCTTTTACATACTTTAAGCTTTCCTTCCTGCTTATGCACTACTGCGTATCTGTTTCACAAATGTGAATACTGGCTAATACATGAAAATATAAAACTTAGATTTTTATATCTTAAAAAATATATAGGAAAATATAAAATTTAAATCAAATCTGCTCCACCGTGTTCAATACGTCGTCTTCCTAATCACCCCACGATCATGTTAACAAATACAGACTTTTAAATGTACACCTCCTTACACAACTCCTTTCCAGAGTTCTTCATTCTTTTTCCCCACTCTGACTTCAGGGAAGAAATTGGAAGCTCATAAAAAATATGTTCGCCATAATTTACAGCTGTAACACCTGGATCACCAAGCTTTATCTCATTTTCATCCCTACCTAGGCTCTGAAAAGTGCTGTCAAAGAGAATCTCTCCCCTGAGTATTGACAGGAGGAAATTAGATTGCATTTCCTACCTTCATTTACCTTCCAGTCATGCTCAATAAAAAAGCAAGAGGACAAGTGAAATGATGTGTTTTTCCAGGGGGAGTAATATTTTCATCCACTTGGTATTTCTATTTATTATAGACATTTAAAAAATACCATTATCTCAGTAGAGAAAGGTGGCCCCAACATACTTCTCTACCTCTTTACAAAACAACCCTATGAGTGCAATGTGATTCCATACATAGCAGTGAAGGAAAGCTATTCCCAGGAAAGTCAAGAACTTTCCTGAAGGTGGTTCTGCTCTTCAGAGGCATCTAGGCTCTCAAGATTGCTTCAGTACCTAAGAGTCCAAAATCTCCCCATGACCCAAAAGACCCTGTATAATCTGGCCCCTGCCAACCATTCCAGACCCATCCCCCCTCACTTTCCCTCTTATTAACCAAATTCCAGCTGCCCACACAATCTTTCTCTAAGTACCTTCTGCTGTGGTTTTCTCTGCCCATAACCATCCGCCACATCCCTCATTTCCTCTCCTCAGGAAATCTGGCCAACTTTTATTCATTCTTTGTAGTTCATCCTACATGTCACTTCTTCAGGAAAATCTGCCCTGTCCCTCCCCTTCCTGCATGATTAGGTTGGGACCTCTTGCAATTCATTCCTGTAGTTCTATTTCTCTCTATATACCCCTGAATGAGTTATCACAACTGTAATTGATAATTATTTGTGTATTTTTTTAATTTAATGAAAGTTTCTTCTACTACATCATAAGGTCTATGGGAACAGGAATTGGTCTGTCTTCTTTATCAAGGTATTAAAAAGATACCAAGTCTACCACAGGGTAAATATTTAATAAACGTGTGAGGACCAGAGAGAGAAAAGAGGAGAGATGAGTTACCAAAATCATTGGTGTTGGATTGGAATGGGATCTTCCAGCAACACATATATACTTGGGGCTGGTTCACGACATAGAACATTCTAACCAAATTTTTCCCCTATTCCAAGACACCTGGCAAAGAGCTATATGATAATACTCAGGAGATGTAGCAGCTCTTCAGTGTTGAGGAAAACCATGGAACATGGCAATTAGAGTCATGAGGTTTGGAGCCAGTCACTTAGGTACGAAATCCCAGCTCTACCACTTACAGCTGCACCACCCCGAGCAAGTCCTCACACCTTCTGAGCCTCCAGTGATCCATCTACAAAATGAGACTAAGAATTCCAGCTCCTTATCGTCACAAAGACTATGAAGTAATGCCTGTGAAACACTGACTGGCACAAGACTAAGATTTTAGTGCTATTATTGTTATTATCAAGAAACATGAGAAGTTGTACCAATTCCACTGGTTGTACCATAAGGCAAGAACTATCTTGCCTTCTCCTTATTTAAAGAATATACCCCACTTGGGCATATTCACAAACAACTAGATGCTCTGAGAACAATTTGTTTTCCTGTCCAGAGATCCTAACACCTAGACTAACTGCAGAATGTACACCTTTAGTTTTACACGAGTTTAACAACATCACTGGAAGTCAAAATACATGTACAGCATGCACGAGAAGAATGATCTGAGAAATATTCACTTATGAGCTCTTGGAATTGAGCCCACAAATAAACAAACTAACACACTCCCACTCACCATATATATATATATATATACACATATATATATATATTTTTTTGGCTGCATTGGGTCTTCATTGGTGCACGTGGGCTTTTTCTAGTTGCTGCGAGTGGGGGCTACTCTTCGTTGCAGTACACAGGCTTCTCACTGTGGTGGCTTTTCTTATTGCGGAGCACGGGCTCTAGGCTCATGGGCTTCTGTAGTTGTGGCATGCGGGCTCAGAAGTTGTGGCTCACGGCCTCTAGAGTGCATGCTCAGTAGTTGTGGCGCACGGGCTTAGTTGCTCCACAGCATGTGGGATCTTCCTGGACCAGGGCTCGAACTCGTGTCCCCTGCATTGGCAGGTGGATTCTTAACCACTGTGCCACCAGGGAAGCCCCTCACTATATTTTTTTAGATACTTTTCTCCAAGTAATAATGGCACATTCCTCCAGCTATCCCTCCAAAACAATGGTAAGACTCAAACTCATTGACAGGGCTGGTGTTGAAGGAATACCAGACTCAACCACGAATCACCGGTTTGGGCACGTCATGTACCTGGCACTGGTGCACTGATGTGCCCTCACTACTGGTGGAGCAGTGGATACCCTGGAAATTTTGGCCCTGGCAGAAATCAGCTGTCTGTTACCCAAACTCTGCCACTTACTAACTGTAGACAGAATCAGGACTGCAGGCAAATTACTAACATGGCCTCTAAGAATTTCCCGTATATAAGATACAACTATAGCATATACCTATGTGTCATAAATAAATGCATATTTAACAATATCTCTGCATCAAAATTTCTGTGAGAGTTAAAGTGAAATAATGTACATATTTTATAACATCGATCTGAGATACAATGCAAAGAATGCCTAGTAGATAGATCTACTTTGTTTCCTTCCACTACTACCATGCTGTTCATGGAACAAGAGAGGATTAATGACAGAGATGAGATGAGGCTATAGAATATAGAAAATACATAATTATAAGGGTCTTGTAAATTATAACATGTTCCTCAGGATAATATCAATAACAGACATAACCATGATGTATAGTGGGGCACTTGGTGAGGAAGAGTTTTTTTAAGCAGGACTGACATTTAAAAGTTGCTAGCTATACCATTATCTAGCAATCAAAGAGATCTCAGAGGGCTTCCAACCAGTAAGAAGGAAGTGGTAGAGCCAGGTTTATGCCTGACACCAAAATCTTCTGTTATACTATATCTGTCTTCATTAAATTTTCTTGTTATGAGACAACCTTCAGAGATCAGAAAGATGGGAAGGAAATGGCAGGGGCAAAGAAGAGCTCTGATGTCAATACTGAGATGAGGAGAAAAAACAACTCCACTTGGAGCTGTTTTCCTAAACCGGGCTTCTCAGGCACAACCTACTACAAACAGCCTTCCTTTGTAGAGCTTAAGGGCCTAGTGCACTGGATCCAAATTATATGATGTGTGACTTGGGACAAGTCACCTATTCTCCTCTAGCTCACTTTATTCATCTGGAAAATGCAAATGATAATAAACCTACTTCAGAAAGTACTGTAGTAAATAAATAAGTTAATACATAAAAAGCACTTAGAATAGTGCCAATACATAATAAATGCCCTGTGTGTTTAGCTGTTATTAATACTAGTTATAAAGTGTCAAACAAACAAATAAACTCAAGGAAAAAGAGATCAGATTTGTGGTTACCAGAGAGGATGGGGAGGAGCGGGAATTGGATGAAGACAGTCAAAAGGTACAAACTTCTATTTTGAGATAAATAAGATAAATAAGATAAACTAGGGATGTAATGTACAACATGACAAATATAATTAACACTGTGTTATGTTACACATGAAAGTTGTTATAACATTAAACCTTAAGAGTTCTCCTCATAAGAAAAAGAATTTCTTTTTATTTCTTTAATGTTATATCTATATGAGATGATGGATGTTCATTAAACTTACTATGATGATCATTTCATGATGTATCTAAATCATTATGCTGTACACCTTAAACTTATACAGTGTTAATGTCAATTATATCTCAATTAACCTAGAAGAAAAATAAATAAAATAAAATAAAATGGGGGTGAGAGGACCCATAGTTAGTTGGCCTCATGTCATAGGTAACATGACACAACTGAGCAAAGAGAGCCCAGCCCAGGGGGGTCAGAGGACCATCGTGAGCATGTCCTACCTCATATAATGAAACTTCAGAAGACAGAGTGTGCACTGTGATTTAACAAATATTAATTCAAAGGCAGGGGAGTGAAGGCCAAGCCCTACCCCAGCAGATAACATTACAAAGATGGTCATGGACACTTATGCAAAACAAGTCCACACAAACCTGGTACAAAGCTCTAGCACCAAATACAAACAAAATTTGTGTAGCTGCCTGGAACTCACATTAGACTTATACTCCTAGAAAGAAAAAAATAGATTTTCAAATATGAAATGGGCACTTACAAACACACCATTCAAAATGCCATCCATATATAATTAAGAGAGTTATGTTATAAAAAAGAGTCATTGAGAATCATTAGCAACATTAACAGAAAATAGAACATCCTTTAAGCAGCCAACACAAACAAAAGCTCTGCTGTCCCAGATCCATTTGGTCCTAACTCAGTTATTCTCCAACTCTCTTTTTCAGGTGATTTCAAAAATTGAGCTTTCTGTGATTATGAGAATACATCTTTACAACCCTAAAGGTATAACTCTTTAGGGTTGAGACTGTCATACAGAGTGAAGTAAGTGAAGAAAGAGAAAAACAAATATCGTATATTAATGCATATATGTGGAATCTAGAAAAATGGTACAGATGAACCGGTTTGCAGGGCAGAAATAGAGACACAGATGCAGAAAACAAACGAATGGACACCAAGGGGGGAAAGTGGCGGGGGGATGGGTGGTGGTGGGAGGAACTGGGAGACTGGGATTGACATATGTACACTAATATGTATAAAATAGATAACTAATAAGAACCTGCTGTATAGCACAGGGAACTCTACTTCTCTTTGCTATACAGCAGAAACTAACACAACATTGTAAAACTATACCCCAATTAAAAAAAATAAGAATAAAGGGATCACTTTTTCTCTAATTAAAAGGTGAACTGTATCAGTAAGGAAACTCTCCAAAATGTCTCCCCATTTTTTATCTGTGAGGATCACTTTGTGAGAGTAAAGCCAGGCCAAGCCGAAAATACTAACGACAGATCTTAGTTACTGTGACATCTAGATTGCAAAAGATTAAGGAAATAATTCAAAGACCTCTCTTCCACGGTGGCTGTAAATAAGATGAATAGTTACAGAAGAATGATTATTCTTACTGAAGAAAAGGTATTCCTTATACATTAGTTTAAATTCAAAGGAAGATTACTCATTCCCTTTGTAGAACACACTCCATAGTGAACGATAAAAACTGTCTTCTAATTTTTTTTTCTCATTGGTTGAGCTGGTTATTGTACACCTACTCATACTAAATGAACCTAGACCATTTGTAAGGACTATGTTATCACTGAAATTTAGTATTATCACATTAAATTTAGGTGGAAGAATTTTGGAGTTCTTCTGTTTATCTTTGACTCCAGTGGGAAATATGATGCATGTGAAAAAACAGGTACGTGTATAAACCATACTAGGTTGAGGCATAATTGTGTGTGGGTGTGGGTGTGTGTGTGTGTGTGTGTGTGTACAGCCTATGTCAGAGCAACACAAAATGTCAAAACATTATAGGAGCCAATTATTTAAACTTCACTGTGGGAAAAAAATTATGAAAGCCCCTAACAAAAAAAAAAAAAAATGCCTGACTTTTCTTTTTTATTTTCTCTGCTCTTATTCCCAGAAAGAAAGAGAAATGACATAGCTGAAAGGCAAGTGGCAGGAGGGCAGAGAATGAAGAGCCAGGACCCAAAGAATATACCACCTGGATAGTCCTGTGACAGAGGTACACAGACTAACCATGGTTGGTCATTCAAAATACACAAAGACCCTCTCGTGGCAAGGCCCGTAAAGTTCTTCTTCATACCCTGGCATATACCCAGGAAGAAAAACGTTGGCACTGGGGACAGTGAAAATGTCAGGTAGAGAGGAGCAGATTAAGAACACCTTACAAAGCTCCATCTTCCTTGAAAAGAGGCAGAGGGCGTGGGGCCTGGGAAACTAACTGCGAAAGGTCGTTCTCCCTCCCAACTCTCCCATTCCCCTAAGTCTCAGGAGTCACAGAAGCAGCAGCCTGAGTCTGGAGTAAATGAATGCCACCTAGCAGGCCGAAGGGAGCAGAGTGGGACTGGGGCGATAACCAAACTGGTTAAGTCAATGTGGTTTTTTTTTTTGCTTAAAGCCACTGAGTTGAAAGGGCATGTGTGCAAGGCCACAGAGAACCAGGCGAGATCCCAATCTCAGCTGGACCCCGCCCCTGCCCCCTACTCCTGCTTCCTTTTGAAAGTCCAGGGAGGCAAAGAAAGAAAAGGGAGGCGCAGCCTGTGACTGCTCTCAGCCAGGAGACAGCGGCCACGCTGAAGGAGAGTGTTCCAACCGCCAGGGAGCTTGAGGTTTGGCAACAGCTCTGTAGTGACATAGAACTTGTCTCCAAAACCTATTCCAATCGCAAAAGAGATTCTGGAAAACACTCAGACTTCTAGTCTGGTGTGGTGAAAATATTATTCAAAGGAAACTATAGAAATGCTGAATTTCTCTCTTATCAAAAGCTATTTTTTTAAAAAAAAGCTATTTTACATTTCAATAAAAGAACAAGGGCCAAATATGGCTTAAGGGTCCAGATAGAATATCGTTTCTATTTTGAGAGAGTAACTATTTGTAATTTTCAGAAATTGATCCTGTGTCATGCATGGGTCAACCCTGCATCTGAGAGAGCATGCATATTTCAATACATTCGAGCTACAATGCCTTAAGATCGAAAATTGCCAACAGAGTCCTTCAATTCCAAACCTTTTCATTATAAATATTTCCCCAAATATTTAGTCTCTCTGACATCAGACACCATAAAAAATCTATGTAACAGAAATGTGTAGGAGGTTTTGTTTTACCTTTTTTTTTTTTTAAACTGCCAAACATATGTTTTGCCCTTTTTTCGCTCCGTTAACACTATTTTCAGTGCCTAATACTGCAGGGAAAATAACTATTTTACTCATGGAAGAATCCGAAATAACTATAATATAAAGAATATGAGCTCTTACATAAAAAAGAATGAAATAATGCCGTTTGCAGTAACATGGATGGACCTAGAGATTACAATACTAAGTGAAGTTAAGTCAGAAAGAGAAAGACAAATACCATATGATATCACTTATATGTGGAATCTAAAATATGACACAAATGAACTTATCTACGAAACAGAAACAGACTCACAGACATAGAGAACAGACTTGTGGCTGCCAAGGCGGTGGGGTGGGGGTGGGGCGTGGCTTGGGGAGGAGTGGATTGGGAGTTTGGGCTTAGCAGATGCAAACTATTATATATAGAATGGATAAAAAACAAGGTCCTACTGTATGGCACAGGGAACTATACTCAGTATCCTGTGATAAACCATAATGGAAAAGACTATGAAAAAGAATATATATGTATAACTGAATCAGTTTGCTATACAGCAGAAATTAACACAACATTGTAAATCAACTATACTTCAATAAAATAAGTTTTTTAAAAATAATCTGAGCTATTACAGTAAATAGGTGACAATTTGGCACTCAGGAGCCTGGCACCTTTAACCATTTTACACAAATGCAAATTCAAAACTTAACCTTCCCTCTCCCTCCCAACGGAAAATACTTTTCAATACAAGCATTTGTGAACAGAACCAGGAAAAATCAAAAACTTAAGTAAAGGGGGACATGTGCTCTAATTTATTCCTTTCACTCTCCCTTTTCCTGAAGGTTCAGCTACATCCCTGGTCTTAATAAATCCTTCCATCTCCCCATCCCCAAGGTCAGTCCCCTGCCCAACATCAGGCTCTCACAGGACTGCCTTGACCTCCGAGTGGTCGCCTGCCCCTGCTGCCAACTTCACCCTTCCAAGGCTGACGTGCCCCTGTCTCCCCTGCTCAAATGCCTCCGGGGGTCCCTCTGCCTCCCTAGATATGCTTCTCAACCCCCAGAGATCCCAGACCTTCAGCTGCAGCTTCATTTTCCTCTACCCCACCCCACACCCTAGGCTTCAGTCCCACTAGTGATACCCCATTTCTTGAATACATAGGGCACTTGTTCGCCTCTGTGCCTATGGCAATATTCTTTCCTCCATCTCCCTGTGTCCGAATCCTAAGCACACTTCAAAACAAGGCAGAGGCCATCGGGTGGCAACACCCTCAAATTGCTGCCCCCCAGCCTACTCCTTACCTGCATCCACACCCGCACCGTCCCTTCCATCTGCAAGGGAGAGGATCCTTCTTCCACTGACGCTACCATTCCCCTGGTCTCTGGGACCCACCCCCACCTGAGTCCTTAAGGCCTTCATCCATCAATTAACCCCCGTTCTCCTTTAACTTCAATTTCTCCCTCTCCACAAGCGCTGACTCATCAACCCACTCAGGTGATATCCATTAAAAACAAAACCAAATTCCATAAACGTGTGTCAGCATACCGTATGATACAGCAGAAACTAACACACCATTGTAAAGCAATTATACTCCAGTAAAGATGTTAAAAAAAAAACAAAAACCTGCCCATGATCCCATCCCAGCATGGTTCTCGTGTTCTCATCATCACTTTCTTTGATCCCTTGTGGAGAGCCAAACTGCTTGGCCACTCTCTCTATCCCCACCTCATCTTTCCACGCACCCTCCAACCCACCGCATTCCGTCTTCCATCCCACCACTCCTGATGCTGTTATTCTGTGAAATGTACTGACACCTACTACGTCCAGATAACATTCATCTAGCACTGGGAGGGGAGAGGAGAAATCAAACATGAGCTTTCTGAGTCAGAAGTTCAAGCTGATAGCTAAAGTCAGCCCAGAGATATATTTTATTTGGTCTGTGTTGCGTTTTTCTAAAAATCAATTCTTTGTCAAAAATTCAAGATTCTGGAGACTTCACGCAAAAATCTGGATTTTTTTGGCTTCTGTTAAAGAATCTAGAAACCCTGGCAGCACTGCCTTCACTGCATGATAATAATCAGCTGGAGTTGAGAAGCAGCTGCCCCTCAGATGAGGCACCGGCTTCCTCGCTCACCACAGGCCCCATCAAACCTTTGCTCATTTTCTTTATTTTGATGGCCCCTGTGGGTAATGGAGTTTGAACACCTGCTCTAGATCAGTGCTGGCCAACAGAAATAAAAATGTGTCACATATATAATTTAAAATTTTCTAGCAGCCACCTTTTTAAATGAAAAGGAGTGGGTGAAATTAACTTTAATAATATATTTTACTTAATCCAATATACCCACGATACTATTTCAACACACAAGCAACATAAAAAATTAGTAATAAGATATTTTACTTCCTCTTCTTTGAGCTAAGGCTTCAAAATGTGGTGTGCGCTTTATGCTTTCCACCCGTCTCAACGTGAACTAGCCACTTTTCCAGTGCTCGGTAGCCAGTGGCTCTGCCACATGGGACAGCACAGCTCCAGATGCTTAATGTTCAGTTACAAAACTCGTCTTGCAATCAGAAAGAGAGACGATATTAAGGAGGAAGAGAAAGCAAGCAGGACTAAGGAAAAGGGTGATGATGTCCAAGAGCAGACATGGTGAGAGTTTGAAAATAGGAGAAGAGGAAGTAGGGACACAGAGACAATGACCAGCTCTGGGCTAGTCCTTCAAGGGAAGAAACGCCCTGTACAGGCAAATGCAGTCGACAGGCAATGCAGATTTTCTGGAGGAGTCTTTGGTGTTCTAAAAATAGGCTCAGCATTAGACAGGTAGTCACTATGAAAAGCAACTGACCAACCGTCTGAACCCCAGTTCACACACTTGGCAACAGAATGAGTCAGGCTAGTAAGGGCAGGATTCTTGATCGAGATTGGGGTTTTAATCTAGTTAAAGTAAATGGGTTTGAAGAGAAGTGCAAGGAAGCAGGCAGGAAAGTGTCTTGAGCTTAGATCCAAGGAGAGTTCAAGGCTCAGAGATCATGAGTGAGGACATGTCAACAGGTGTTGGTGATCCAGGTGTCGGGGTACGATCTCATAGGCCACATAAGGAAACGTGAGTGCAAAACAGATACCTGGAATCGGAGACCAGTAACAAGAAATGCAACCTTGAGCCAGAGACCTCGGAAGCAGAAATCACTCTTCCATCCCCCACGTGAGCACAATATGGTGGTCAAATCCTCCCTTTATGCCCTCAGACATGAACCAGAATTAAAGGAAAGCCATGCCAGCAACTGGGAGAAGAGGGGAACGTCAAATACATTTGCCAGGCATAAAAGGACTTGGAAACAAGAAGGCAAGAACATCATTACATGACCATAAAGTGATTTTGAAACTTTTCCAAGAGAACTTATCTCTGAACAGCTCCAGCCCACCCATTCATCCCTTCGTTCATTCAGCAACCATTTATTGAGTAGTCTTCCCCGATCCAGTTTACAATGCTGATTAAATAGGTCCACTGTACGTACTAAGGCTTGCCAAATTCTACTCTAGCAGTGCAAAATACAGTGAGATTGCTAATAGTGAAGGAGCCTCTCTAAATAAAACCCATGTGATTAAGAGGATGCATTGATCCTAAAATGTCCAGAGTCCCATTTTCCTATCATGTGTCATAATTTTCCAGATTGGCTAGGGCCCAAGAGAATGGGAAATAAGGCTGACATAAAATATCTCAAACAGATTTCATAGGAAAATTGTTCTCTCAAGAAGGTAGTATGCAGGACTTTAAAATCTCATATTGAAAATGCAGTTTTCATGTTCCTTGCACTCAGACTAATATTAAATAGGAGTACTTGGGACACTGGGGAAATTGTGGCCTGCTATTCTGCTGAAAAAACTTTCTAATGATAAGAAACTGGTATACATTGGAGGGGGAAATATATTTGCATACAATCTTGAATTGTTGAGGTACAGTAATCACTTTCCACACGTAATTTATAAAAAGCAATGTAAATTAGAAGAAAAGGCTGACAATGACAGAGAAATCAAGATAGCACATAAAGTTCACCATGCAGGGAAAAAAAATGACATTTTCAATGGTAGTTGACAAATCAAAATTCACAAATAAAGACAGTAAAGATTATTTGGCAAGTGAAAAAAAGGACTTGAGGAAGAGTGCCTCACACCTTTGAATAATTAACTTTATAGGAAGATAAGCTTATCATAAATAGGTATGTGTTATACTGTAATTTTATGAAAACAAGCAAGCATACCTAAAGAAAGTTAAGACAATATCTGTTTCATTCACATAAAACAACCCCCCGCCCCAAAAGCCAGTATTCACAAAAATGGCTCTCAGATATCAAGAGATAAGTTCAGAGATAAGTTCTCTTGGAAAAGTTTCAAAATCACTTTATGGTCATGTAATGATGTTCTTGCCTTCTTGTTTCCAAGTCCTTTTATTTAGGATGCTTGGTTTGTTGAGGCAGGGAAATATATAGTTTTTAGTAAGTTTTCCAGCAAAATAAAAAATTCAAAGCAAAAAAGTTTCAGATTTCAAAAACTTAATTTCTGCTTATCTAAAATAGATGTCTGCTACGATACTGTAAGTAGCGATGATTTAACTAAAAAATGCGTTACCCTAACTTGTGAATCTGCAGATTTTCTCAATGCTTATGTTATCTACACATACTTTTTTACTCTTCATCAGTCTAGAGTTGGCAAACGTTCTGATAATCCTTATGAGCAAAGAAATCATACTACATGTTTCCTTGTGGTGCCAAAGACATATTATTAACCTTTAATCTTGTGAAATCATCCCATATTTCCGAACAATGGGGCAACAGAAAAAAAGGGGGAATATTTGTCCTACTTTCTTTATGAATCTGTTAAATTTATTTTATTCCTCCAAGTATGTATTCTCATTTTTATGATAATGTGCACATATTTTCCAAAAGTTACATAAGATTTTTTCATTACTGTGTGAAGCTCTGATGTCACCAGTACTGCCTGGGTTAATTTTAGGCTACTTTTGCCACCACTGCAAGGAAAATAATTTACATCCTCAATGAAAAGGACCATCAAAGCCCCTGTTAATTGTTTTCAACACCCACCTACTTGTAACGGTGGCAGTGGCAAAAGTTTAATATACCTTTCAAAAATAATAACAGCACACAATTGCTAGTGCCTACTGAGACAGGTTTCAAGCCAATTTCAAACATCTACCTCATAACAATTGCATTTATACGGTATCCACAGCTCTACTCAGATCCACCAGATACACCTGATAGTAATTAAAAGTTACTGGAAACAATTCCACTCCAGAGTAAACCTATCACTCTGTTTATGCCCTTTCTCTGGAACAACCTGATGTCCCAATATTTCTCAAGAATGCAATCACACATCAAACTTTACACGCTGCTCCAAAATGTTCTAAGATCTCACCCTCACTCTCTCACTTGCAAAAGCTTTGAAAAAGCTACTAACACTCCTTTTAGGAGCTTATTTTTTAGATTACTGGGGGATTTTTAGTGGTTTTAATGATTTACATTAGGAATATTTTTAAAACTTGTGCCTTCCCCAAGACTGTTAGGTTCTTTGAAGTAAGATTAAAGACACCTGAAAAATAAATAGCAAAAATTACCCAAATCACATTTTTAATAGTTTTTGAAAATACAGGCTTTCTTTAAAAGATCAGATAATTAATAAAGCAATATTTACTTCATGTCTAGACTTAATCTTAGAAAATATCTTCCACTTTTTTGGGGGGCTTTCATATGTGTTTTAGGAATTTTATCCCAATGAATGGATATTCCTATCATACCCTGAATATTTTATCCACTTTTTTTCAAAATCATTTTTGCTCCTCGATGACAGCAATTTTAACAAAATGAATTTGAAAAAAAACAAGAAAGGTTTAACATTCATAAACACTACACACTTTAGTTAAAACACTTTAAAAAATGCAACATATTCATTCCTAACTCTTTATCTTAACGGAATTTCTGATTCTAGCAAAGTATAATTTTAGTAACTCATCAAGATAGAATACATAAAATTGGCACATTTTTGATATGCACACAAATTGAGAATGCATCTTTCCCAACTGCGTTGCAGAAAATGAAATGCATCTGGTATGACAATATGGCCCAGCACGTGAACTAGAATCAGTGGGAAGAACGGGGTTTCTTTTTTTTTTCAAAGCAGAACATTTTAAATAATGCACATGGCCCAACAGCAAGGCATTATTAAGTCTATTAAACTGTCATTCAAAGGTATATTTGGCTAAAGAAAACATAATAGCAAGAGGGCTGACAGGGGCATAGGAGGTAGAATGGTTTGTTTAGTTGTAATTATTATACATCAGTGACTTCCAAATCTCTTTCCCTAGCAGTCCAAAATGATTTTTTTGGTTTTGCTTAATATCTCCACTCAGTGTCAGTGTATGTGCCCATATGTTGTTGTGTCCTCGTGCTTGGCTGGGCAGTGGAGAGGTGGGGAGTGTGTTGGAGAACATGGCTGATGCCAGGATCAAGCAGAGAACAAGAGAAAATGTGAGCAATTTGCCTCATTTTGCAACGAATTTTCTTTCTTCCTTGAGAGAAAGTGCTTTTTATCTAGGCAATCTGAAGATGGATTTAATGTTTTTAGCATCTTTTCTTTTTATGTGTTCCCATCTGTGCTTATGAACTGTGAATAAAACTGAAATCTGCATGTGCTACGAGCTTCCTCCCCATGCCCAAGTATCTTCAGCAATGAGGTGTTAGGAGAGCAAGGAAAGATCTCTGAGACATGCAGGAAGCTCGGAAGTGTGCTGCCGAGTTACACCTACTCCTGGACACCTTAGAGAGTCCTCTTCCAGTTCCAGATTCCAACTCCATTTCTTTCTTCTCTCCATTCAGAGAGGTGAGCCAGACTCCTTGAGTTGGGCAAAGAGGCATTTAGAGGACTGAGGAATCCTCTGTTGTGCATTAGTGACAGAGAGCTGCTGAAAACTGGATTTGTGACTCGTAACGGAGAAAACTGTCCACTTCTCAGGGCACAAGGCTTCCTGAGCAGCAGATGCAGGGAATCAACAATAAAGCATCAGGGCTTATTTTCCTGCCTACACTCCACTTTTCACCTACTCTTGGAAAGATATTTTAGCTTTTGTATTCCTCCTATGACTTCATTGAAATGCTGGTTCTTTATAATGAGAAGCTTCTTTAGAACTACAGACAGTATGATCAATAATGTCATTTGTAAATGTGATATAAAAGATATGCAACAATGCATTACAGAGAACAAAGAACAAATTAATTCACCTAATCCATCACAGAACTGATTCTAGGAATCCAGAATGTATGTAAACTTGCAAGTATTAATCAATAGGACTGAAGTTATCTCAGAGACATAGAAAGTTCTAAAAGTTGTCAAACGTAGCTGTAGCGATGGAAAAACATTGTGGAGAATGACAAAAACTCTCTCTGTCATATATTAATCATGTGACCTTGGAAAGATTATTTAATTTCTCTGAGCATTGATTTCCTAATGCATAAAATAGCAACAAGAACTTCTATCATGTAGGGCAGCTATGAGGATTAAATCATGGAAGTGCCCAACATATAGTGAAGGCACACACAATAATGTTTGTTCAGTATCCTCTCAAAAAAGGTTTTTTGGTCTTTTGTATACAAAATTTATATTTACATAGCAGTTTTTCAAATAAAGATTGATAGTGTCTGAAAACGTTTGGGTAAAAATGAATATAAAGATTAATTCTGAATTCTCTGCTTTCACTGTGAAAATATCTTGGTTCAGTGAACTGCAAAGTTATTTAGTAAGTTAACATTTGCAGCAATATGATCTCTGCCTTCCAAACTAGTTCAATTCTTATTTTTTATCATTCTTGATCATAAAAGTTAATAAAAACAAATGTAAGCAAGTACCCCAGCTCTAAAATTCTTATACATTAGGATTAGGTACACACTCAAATATAAATATTTTTAAAATATATAGTATTCATCTACACTGAGTTTAAACAATCCTTTTAAAACCACTTTTTACCTCATTTTGGAACCAGAAACAGGAGTTCTAGTCAATTCTCTTTCAAGATAAAAGGAAAGATAGGTTTATTTAGGCTTTTTGTCAGTATTATTTCTGCCTACGCTTCTGAGAATAACTGTAACCTTTTACTAAACCATCAGGTGTTTTCTAGAGCATTAGTAACATCAGGTTACTGCAAGCAATTGTGTTTATTAAACAACAAAACATACTAGTATTCTGGTTTACTTTCTGAAATTACACTAATAAATTAGCCAATAAACTATAAACATTTTCAAGTGAAATCCCATCTATTCCCATATCTTACCCTTCAACGCATGGCCTCATGGTTTTTGTGACCCAACTTTTAATCTAATTAAAGTTTTAATGTACATGTCATTAACCTAACAATTAATCAGAGTCAAAATAATTAGAATTTAAACAAAATAAGATGTATTGGCAGAAAAGAGTTCTTTAGGTCTCTAGCAGAATGTAACTTTCAAAATATTTGCTAGCATTAACACGATTTGATAAAAATTTACAAAAGGAGAACATCGCCTCTACAAAACCGAGGGAGTAAAAGCTGCCGCTCAGTGGAACGCTTTACAGATCTTACAGGTACATTTTTACTTGACTCTTGCCTGACCAGAGAGTCAACATCACGTCTACAGCAGAATAATTTAAACGCAACTACTTCAGATGACTATCAAAACAAAAAAGGCCATAGGAACATCGGTTTAACTCGGAAGCGACACTCACGCTATTTGTTAAGCAGCGATCCACTCGCAGCAGAAAGTTTTGAGAAGGGAGGGCTGGAAGATGAACAGACTTCTGCCTAAAGGGTTTCCCCAAGACATGACCTCACGTTTGCCATTAATTCACCTCCTCGCATTTCTAATTTTCCCTGCAGGTTGTTGGGTTTGCTTGTTTTTCTTTTGACAAGATGAGACTTAGCTGGACAGTCCTTTTAGGAGATCTCCAAAAAGTACCCATTTTGTGTCTAACTTTATTCCTCTCCTATTTGGCTACAATTAATACTTCCACTTTCATCGGCAACTGGGAAAACTACTCAAACAGCTTCTAGCAGTAGGTATTATTTCTGTCAAAAGTAAAGTCAGAGCGCAAGTCAGTACTCTACTAAGCAGGAGCGGGACGTTTTCTTTCCACTGCTTGAACTTGGTAGCACCCCTACCCCGCCAGCAACTCCCGGGGTCTCGATCGCCCACAGCTGGAGGCGTGGCCCCGCGCACCTAGGCTCGGGCCGCGCCCACCTGTCACTCACCCGTCTGCTGCCGCGCGCCTCGCCCTTCGTGGTTCGCGGCTCTGCTCGGCTCCGTGCTGGCTCAGCTCGAGGCGGCGGCGGCGGCTCCAGCAGCTGCTCCAAGCAGGCGGTGCCCGGCAGGGAGGAACTCTTCTGATGGCACAAGTGCGCCGCGGTGCCCCGACGCCGTGCACCCTCATCTCGGGCGCGGTCCCCCCTCGGGGGCGGCTGGGGTGAGGAGGACAGGGAGGATGAGGCAGAGGACGAAGAGCAAGCTGAGTCCGGAGAGCGTCCGCCAGGAGGCGTCACTCCGGCTGCTCCGGCGGCTGCCACCGGGCCCCTGCCCGCGGGAAGCAAATGCTCGCGGATCCGGCGGCGCAGCGTGGACCCCTGCTCCGCTCTGCTCGCACCCTTGGGCTCGAGAGGCTCCGGCGAGGAGCAGCACAGGTTGGGCTGGGAGGAGGAAAAGACGCGGTCCAGCACATGCTTCCGTTTCTTGAAGCCGCTCCACCTGCTGCCCGCGCCACCCAAGCCGGCCAGTGCGTCCCGCCTACCCCCCGGGGGTGGCGGGGAGGGCGACGGGGTGTCCGCAGTGCGGCTCTCGGGTACCCCCGCGCGCCCGCCCCAGCCGCCCTTGCTCTTGCCCACCCCTAGCTGCAGGTTCTTCCAGAGCCGGGCCTGGAAGGAAGAGGACGCCGCCGCAGGCTCGGGCGAGCCCGCCGCGGCAGCCGGGGGCTCCATCCTTCACCCCCTGCTCCTCCGCTCCCCTCCTCCTTCTTCTCCGTCCGCTCCGGCTGCGCCTCCTCCCGGAGCCCCGCGGTGGCAGCGACGACGGCGGACGCAGCAGCAGAAGCCGGGAGTGACCGGCGGCTTCAGGCCAGAGCGGGGAAAAGACGCCGCCGCCGCCGAGGCTCTCCGGCCGCGGGACTCCGGCGCTGCCTCTTCCTCCCGCACCCGCGGGGGTGGGCTGGCGCTGTAGCCAAATCTCGGCCGCCGCAAAGTTTCTAGCTCCGCGCTCCGCGACTCCAGTCCACTGGAGTCCCCCAGGCCGCGCCCTGGCCCCTTCTCCTCTCTGGCTCCGGGCTCGGGACGCTACACGCACCGGGCGTGCGTTTCCAGCTGCGCCTGGGACCGCACCCGACGCCCTCCGGGCAGCACCTGTCAGCAGCGGCGAGGGTGGCTGCCTCCGAACTGGGCGCGCGTGCGACTCACACAACAGGGAGGATCGGGCTGAAGACACTCGGCGCGCCCCGGGACCATCCTCCAGCTCCTGGGTGGGAGGACGCGCTGGCGATAGCCGGGTGGAGCTGGTTAGGGACCAGAGCCAGGCTGCGCCCCAGGATCCGACCACTGTTACCCACGCAGCTAGCTCCGGGCCGGCGGCTAGACTCGCCCTCCGGCAATCATCCTAGGTCCGACGAAGTGAGCTCGAGTGGAGATTATGCGCCTTCAGTGGGTCCTGCGAAGCGCCCAGTGTCCACACCAAGAGGTGAAGCTGACCGAGTTCTGAGGCTGAACGCCGCTGCCCCCGCCCCGCTGCCCGGCCTGGGCCCAAGACCAGAGTTCGATTTCTTCTGTCTTGACTTCATCCTGATCCGCCCCTCCCGCTCTTTGCTTGTGCCGTTAGTTTCTCTTGTGATCCGGGTTTAGAGGTTTCCGGAGTCTGACAATAAAGCCAGCCCTCAAGTTGCAGGGAGTTGACCGTGTCCGAAGACATGGAGGATGCGCACTGCCTCTGACCCCGTTCCAAACGCAGAGTACCTTGTTCTTTTCACTCAAGTGCGTTTTCCTTTGGTTACGTGCAAAGCAAATGGGAAAGGCTCATTTAGACTTTGTTTCTCCCGAAATCTACTGCTCCCAGGGTCTTCTGATTCTACTGAGAGCCTCTTGAATGGCAGGTGACACAATGCCCCTTCTCAACTCCACTGCCTTCCACACCCCAAAATGTGGAAAACTCAGAAGAGCTTTGGCACCGTATTGTCTAATTCCAATCTCATCCAGCTGGCAGTATGCGCTGGATATGTTACCAACCTCTTTAAGCTTTTTATTCTTCTATTTTTCCTTTATAACAAATACTTAACAAATATTTATTGAGCACCTACTATGTGTAATCATTTATTTGTGTCGGGCCATATGATAGGCTCTGAGGATGCAGCTGTGAGCAAGGCGGAGAGGGCCCCACCCTCATGGAGCCCATGTTCCAGTGGGAGAATCAAACAGAATTTCTAATGGTGAAATGTCCCACGGAGAAAATAAAACAGGAGATCACACAGAGCGGCTGTGGAGGTGGGGTTGCCAGGTAGATTGCAGGACAGCCAATTAAATTTGAGTTTCAAATAAACAAGGAATGAATAATGTTTGAGTATATGTATGTCCCAAACATTTGCACAAGACGTACCAAAATACTCTTTGTTGTTTATCTGAAATTCAGATTTTACTGAGTGTTTTGTATTTTTATTTGCTATATCTGACAACCCCATACAGAAGGTTTTTTGGTTTTTTTTTTTTTTTTTTTT
>NW_020837948.1:40828750-40898146 GCF_003676395.1 Aethalodelphis obliquidens | reverse complement strand
TTTTTTTTTTTTTTTTTTTTTTTTTTTGGTGGGTTTTTTTTTTTTTTAACATTATGTGTATGGGAGAGTCTCTCGGCGAAGCTAAAATTTAAGTTGAGACTTAATGAGGACAAAACAGCCATTGAAGGATCTGATTACAGCATTCCAGGCAGAAGGAACAGCAGGTACAAAGGCCCCAAGGCAGGAAGCAGCTTGGCTGGGCCTGTTCAAGGACAGACGGAACCACTCCAAATAATGTGGAGAAAGGTGGGTAGAGTTGGAAAGAGATGGAAGGGAAGAAGTGAGCAGGGTCCTTGTGGGTTGGCTCCTATAGCCATAGTAAGAGCTTGGGTCTCCTGTAAGTGAAATGGGGAGCCATGTGGAGGGGTTTTTTTTTGGGTTTTGGGGGGTTTTTGCGGTATGCGGGCTTCTCACTGTTGTGGCCTCTCCCGTTGCGGAGCACAGGCTCCGGACACGCAGGCTCAGTGGCCATGGCTCACGGGGCCCAGCCGCTCTGCGGCATGTGGGATCTTCCCGGACCGGGGCACAAACCCATGTCCCCTGCATCGGCAGGCGGACTCTCAACCACTGCGCCACCAGGGAAGCCCTGGAGGGTTTTTAAGCATGAGGGTGATACGATATGACTCACTAATACCTACCTCACAGGGCTGTTTTAAGGATTAAGTGAAAAACGACTTCACTCAGTGCCCGAGGCTTTTCCACACTAGAGAGTCACACTGAAAATACCACAACCATTAAAAATTACCTCGATATAGAGCTACTCTGATAGCCCGGAAAAGAAACTGTTACATCCAGAAGGCTTCTCTGCAGCATAGGAAAAATATTTTGTTACTAGTTTTTCCAGGATGTCATAAATGAAAGCACAGAGAAGATAAGTAGAGATAAATGATTACTATAGCAAATTGAGAAGAAATGATCATTGCTTCTTACCAAAACTCTATAAATATGTCGTTTGTCAGATTTTTTCACAAGGAGCCATGGACCCATGGAGATAACTACACAATTCAACCTTATGTTCATATAGTCGTTAATGATACATTTAATGGCCTTTTGTAGCTTTATGTTTTCATTTTTCTCTTCTACCTAATTTTGCCTTGGACATACTAACTCTGAGATTTTGGATTCTGAAATCTACAATCCCAAATAACACTTATCCATCAATGTGAATTCATTTATAGAACTAGTGAGAGCATATGAAACTTTTCCTAAATATCTGAAGTGGATTATAAATTGAGAGGCTGCCCTGCAAATTGTGTATTACATAAAATTGCACTAGATATGGTCCTTGCCATCAAATGTCTTGTTATATTTAAGAAAAGAAACTTATAAAAAAACTCTACAACACCAGGGGACAGTGAATGGTACCAAGTGATCACTAAGGGAATACAGAAGAGTCAAGAATCACTTCTGGCTTGACTGATCAAGGAAGATTTGTTGGAGACATCATCTGAGCTAAGATCTCTAACAGGTGACAGAATACACCAAGAAGATAGATTGCCACCTGCAAAGGAAAGCAAAATTCAGGGCACATAGCAAGACTTCAGTAAAGGTTAGCTATTCCTTCATGACAATTTACTAAGCATCTTAAATATTTATAGAGCATCTATTGCTTGAATGAATATGAAATTAATATATGCATCACACATTGATATACAAGAGGCTGGGAAGGTGACAGATAAGGTCATATTTGAGTAGGAACTCAAGGAAGTGAGGGAGGGTACCAAGTAGTGAATCTAAGGGCAAATTTTTCCAGGAAAAGGGAGCGTTAAGTGCAAAGAGGCTGAAACAGGAACATGCTCAGCTTGAGGAAGAGCAAGAAAGACAAAATAGTTGGAACAGAGAGCAAGAGGGGATGGGAGGAGAAGGTGTTGAGAGACGCTGAGGGCCAGGTCACGGAGGACTCTGTGGTCAACAGTGAGGACTTTGGGCTTGGTTGGGATGGGAAGTCACTGGGGAGCTTGAGAAGAGTTTCTCTGTGATCCAACTTTCATTTTAAAAGACTCACTCTGGGGGCTACTCTGGGGGCTTCCCTGGTGGCACAGTGGTTGAGAGTCCGCCTGCCGATGCAGGAGACACGGGTTCGTGCCCCGGTCCGGGAAGATCCCACATGCCGTCGAGTGGCTGGGCCCATGAGCCATGGCCGCTGAGCCTGCGCGTCCGGAGCCTGTGTTCCGCAACGGGAGAGGCCACAACAGTGAGAGGCCCGCGTACCACAAAAAAAAATAATAATAATTAAAAAAATAAAATAAAAGACTCACTCTGGCCCCTAGGCAATAAAGTGCAGGAAGGGAATGGGTGGGAACAGACCTTGGGTAGGACCATCACTATAAATATATATGTAAGGGACAATGGTGGCTTTGACAGAGGTGGTAGGTGAGAAGTGGTTAAAGTGGTGAAATTCTAGATACACAATGTTTTGAAGATAGAACTGAGACAACTAGCCATAGTTTGGATGTGGGGTGCTCAAGCATAATGCTAAATGGTTTGCGTCCTTTACCATATGTAATCTTCACAGCAACCCCATTTTATAGACGAAGGAACCAAGTATGAGGCATGTTAAGTGATCTTACAAAGTCACTCACTGAGTAATCAGCAGATCCCAAGTCTACAAGATTCCAGAGCCACAGAACTTATTTAATTTTAAATGTAGGCATAAATAAATAGAATAAAATATTTGAAAGAGGCCTCAAAATAGGCAGTGATCCATGTCCTTACCTTGGGTGAGCAACAAGACCGTCCTGGGCAGAACCACAGCTTCCACTTGATGAGATCAAGGACATAAGTGCAGGCCCCAAAACAATGTTTCTGGGACTAATTGAGTTAAAGGCCAACTAAATGGCACTTACAGAACCCTCTCATCAGTGGAGCCTTGGCTGCAGTCCCAGCTCATGGCACTGGACCAGATGCCTTCAGGCCGTCATGTTCTCTCTCAGTCTCTGAAATGGGGACAATAATATCTATTGGGCTGACCCACCTCACAAGGACCCAACTAAAAGCCAAATGGAGGCAGCATTTCTGAAGAGGAAAGCCTGTCCACAAGAGAGAAGTTATCACCACCTTGTAACCAAAACCAAGAAAAGCTACCAGACGGACTTGTTCCTCCTCACATGGAAAATCCTTGCCTGTGTGGAAAGAAGCACTTTGAACCCTTCAAAACCAAGAAGCCAGTTGTCACAATTCCACATGGTGAGATGGCTGCTGACTATACAGTCAACTTAACAGAATAAATTCCCGTTCGGGCATAAACAAGTTTTCATTTCTTCCTTGAAAGTTTTCTCAAAGTTCTCAAAAGCAGTTTAATGTTAGGTAACTTCAGAGGAGCTGTTTCTGTTTATTCTGTTTAACGTAAGCCACTTCCTATTTTCATCTTAACCAGGGTGGTAAACAATTCTAGAGTCCTAGACCAAGAGATGTTCTGGAATTTCTGTGTGGGAAGGACATAGGATTGTCCATGCAGCTTAAATTAGAGAGGGGGGAATTGAAGCTATGCTTGCATAATTTTTAAAAACTCACTTGTCCATATAAAAGAAGAGAAGAAGGGGTTATTGGAGATTTGGAGGGAGCCAAAGCCTCCCCTGCCCACCTCTCAGTGCCAGTTCTGTGCTACACAATGTCAGAAGACATGGACATGGGCTTGGTGCTGCATCTGAAGGCTCTGTCACCACAGGCAGCCCTTGGAGCCTCCGTTTTTCACTAGTAAAATGGAAAAAAAAAAAAAAGAACTAGTTTCCCTCTAAGGTCCCTTTCAGCTTAAAGATGATGTAAGCTTCTGAAACAAATCTCCAGTGTAGGATACGATCCATCTACTCGTGCCTGGTCTGATTTCCTACTTTCCGTGGTGATACAAAGACAGGTACTACTGGATGGGCGTGTAGATAACCCCCTTTGACAGATGCACACTATTATATATAGAATGAATAAACATCAAGGTCCTATTTTATAGCACAGGGAGCTATAGTCAATATCTTGTAATAAACCATAATGGAAGAGAATATGAAAAATTATATATATATCTGAATATACATATATATGTATATGTATATCTGAATCACTTTGCTGTAAACCAGAAACTAACACAACATTGTAAATCAACTATACTTCAATTAAAAAAAAGGAAAAAAATACCTTTGAATATATACCCTGCTGCAGAAGCTGTTAGGGCCCTACTCCTATCCCTTAGGCCTCAGCACTTCAATGAAGGTATCTGATCTCTCCACCTGAAGGCTGTCTTCCAAATTGCATCCCTTCTCCCTCCAAGTGCCTGGAACAGCCCTCAACCAATGAGTGCTGGCATTGATGTGCCGGTGTTTCAATAACTCAGAGGCAGGGACTCTATACTGCTCCCAGTTCCAGTGCCCTTTTTACTGGTTGGCTTGAAACATGCCCCTTCTCAGCTTCCTTTTGTTCCTGTCTCACATGCCCCCTACCCTACCACTGGTCCCTGTGCCTCATCAATAAACTGCTTGCATTTGAATCCTTGTTGCCAACTTAGCTTCTGGGGGACCCAAAGTAAGGCACATTATAGAGACATTTCCAACTCTAGCCAATGAGGTTCCCAATTTGAGCACTCTATGAGAATAGAAGTAATGTCCTCCAGCAAGATTCCTTTGGGTCATACAATTCTCTTATAAAGACTAGAAAGACATAAGTTATCCCAGAGCCTATAGTCTACCCCTGAAAGTGAGACCCCTTGAGAATCAGAGTATTCATCTATGATTTACCTCCTTGATATGGTCCACTGACCTCCTAGAGTAGACGCCTAAGTACTACGCACTGGAAAATTATTCGCAACTGATCATGATCATTCTATCCCTTTTCTCAGACCTGTAACCATTCCTGGAAACTATAAGAGTGTATTACTTGGGACTGGATTCAACTGTGAGTAACACATAAACCTTAAGTATGTTCAATAAGCCTGAAGGTCATCATCCAGACCTAGTATGGCATTTCTTCTATCTTGTTGCTCCACCACACATGCCTACCATTCCCCAAGTCACTGTAAATTCCAAGGTCGTCAGTGGAGCTTCTGCCATGACAGTCACCTTCCAGCCAGCAAACAGGAGGAAAGGGTGAAGAAGAATATGCCTCTTGCTTTAAAGTTACTTCCCAACTCTTCTAATAGCCCAAGAGTTAGAACTTCAGCACGTGGCCATGCCTAGCCATAAATCTTTATTCTGGGCAGTTATGTGCCCAGCTAAAAATCTGGATTTTGTTACTGAGGAAAAAGGGGAAGGTGAATATGGGGGGACAACAAGCAGACTCTGACACAGAGGAGCAGTCATTTGAGGGGCTTCTTCACTCACAAGGAAGAAGCACACAAAAATGATCTCTTTATCTACACGTTTTGGTGTTTGGTGTGATGGCTGGAACTGCCGCAGCCATTTTGTTATGAAACTGAGGGTGAAGCGAACACCCAAGTTAGCAGAGAAGAGAGATGGAAAACAACCTCGACGCTTGAGGATGTCATTGAGCTACAGAATCAGTCAACCTGAGGCCTTCCTTAACCCTGATACTATTATTATGTAGTTGTCCATTTATTATTAATTAGAAAGTTAATTTATCTAGGTTTTTAGCTAGTTTTAGCTGAATTTTATATTAGTTTCTTATTGTTGTCACAACGAATTATCATAAATTTAGCTGCTTAAAACAACACCCACTTGTTACCTCACAGTGTCTGTGGGTCAGAAGTCCGGGCAATGGGGTGGTTCAGCTGCTTCCTCAGCTTCAGCTCTCCCAAGACCGAAATCAAGGTGTTGGCAGGAGTGCACTCCTTTCTGGAGGCTCCAGAGAAGAATCTGCTTCTAAGCTCATTCAGATTGTTGGCTGAATTAAGTTCTACAGACTTGCAGATCTGAGGTCGCTGTTTCCTTGCTGGTTTTCCACAGGAACGAGGGGCAGTGGTCATACTAAGCTTCTAGAGACTGCCCACATCCTTGACTCCTGGCCCTCTTCCCTGTCTTCAAAGCCAACAAGGACAAATTGAGTCCTTCTCACACTTCCAGTCTCTCAGACCTCACCCTCTGCTTCATCTCTCTTACTGACTCCTCTGCTGTCTTCTAGTTTTAAAGGCTCATGTGATCACATTAGGCCCACCTGAGTAACCCAGGATAATGTCCCTATATTAAGGTCAGTTGATTAGAAAACTTAATTACATCTACAAAGTCCCTTCTCACCTGTACCTATACTAGCATTCGACTGAGTAACTAGGGACAGGAATCTTGAGGGGACATCTTTAAAATCCTGCGTACCACCAGTTTCCTAGAGCCCAAAGCATCCTGATTGACACATCCTCATTGTAGACCAGAAAAAAGGCTACATCTCCCCAGATTGCCTCATTCACAGTGGGGTATTAAACCCAGAGGAACTGGCTCAGATTTACAAAGTAACAGAATGAAGACTGACATTCATCAACGATAAGAACACTAAGAGACTAGCTAAACAGGGCAGACCTTTCATCTTTGCTGTGTTATTTTGAATCTGGCCCTTTTGCTAATTAGACTCATACTTCTCCCCTATTTTCTTCTAACATAATGCTTTCCAGGTTGCAACCAGTTTTTAGTTTATTTCGAATCCAATCCCCCAACTCACACATTTTCCCCTAAGTGAGATAAAATGGTTATTTAAGAAATATACATTATTGATTTCAAACCGGTGCCTGAAAATTTAACTGCCTTTCTGGCAAGCCCTGTTTAAAAATGCCTGCCTAGAAAATGCACAGGCAAGAACTAAGTAGATGAAATTTTTTATTTTTTTTTTAATAAAGCAGGGTTTTCTTTTTATTTATTTATTTATCTATCTATCTTTGGCTGTGTTGGGTCTTCGTTGCTGCGCACGAGCTTTCTCTAGTTGTGGCGAGCGGGGGCTACTCTTCGTTGCAGTGTGCGGGCTTGTCATTGCGGTGGCTTCTCTTGTTGCAGAGTACGGGCTCTAGGTGTGCAGGCTTCAGTAGTTGCAGCGCGTGGGCTTAGTAGTTGTGGCTCGCGGGCTCTAGCGCGCAGGTTCAGTAGCCGTGGCACATGGGCTTGGTTGCTCTGCGGCATGTGGGATCTTCCCGGATCAGGAATCGAACCCGTGTTCCCTGCATTGGCAGGCGGATTCTTAATCACTGCACCACCAGGGAAGCCCTTTTGTATGGTTTTATTCTGAACTGAACTTTCCTCTGAATCACATAGGGGAAGTAGGAAAATGGAAGGAAAAATGGAGTTACTAAATGTCTATAAACATCCTTAGAAAAATTAAATCAAGTACAATGTCTTTTATGAAGAAAATTACCTTAAATGAAACTCAGTTGGCTAAAATATATTTCTCAGACCCTGATTTGTAGCCTGTAAGTCCATCCCCCGTGTTTGTTCTTAATCTTGACTTCTGCCATCATCCACAGTTAAACCTCTAAATTCTGGTCATGTAGTTATATAGAAAGTACAGGTATGTTTTCCCCCTTCAATTGAACACCTGCGAAATCAAGATATGAGGGGACTTAGCCCAGGCCTCATGTAAAGTCAGTGGTGGAACCAGTGAGATCATTACAGGTAGCAACACCTTTTAGGGGACCTTAGGTATAATCCATCCTTACTCCCCACCACCCCCAGTATTTGTGGATCTATTTCTCATTCAATTCTACAATTCAGCAGATGGGATCTCACCACAGTGTAACCACTCCAAGATCGAGAATTGTTTGTCTCTGTCAGGATATATCAGACAATAGCCTGAACTCCGAAGACATCAGGTCTGGCCTTGCACAGACTTGGCTCAGGCTGGACAGCAGTGCCTGGGAACTTGGTGCTTTTCCCCAAGCATCGGGTTAAGAAACTAATTTGAGGTGGAAATATTGCTGCCAAAAATAAACAAAATGGTATTCATCATTTACTGGGGCTGTCATCTATAAATAGGACCTCTGAGCAGTGATGAGGTTTGATATATGGCAAGAGGGCTAGGGACGTGTAGGGACAGTTTCTCATTGCAAACAGCAGTGCACTGGGATCAAAAATCAGTCCTGCTAACTTTTGTGCAGATAAGAAGAAAAATATAGTCTCCTTTATGTTTTCTGTAATGAATCTGGTTTTCCTTTAGAGTAACGCCACTCAACCAGAGGTTAATGGAGAAAAAAATAACAAAATATTCAACCCAATTTTAACACTCATCAAGATTGAATCCTTTTGAGAATCCCTTTAGAAAATGCCCACAGTCTTCTTGGGACAAAATGTTTGTCTCTCAAGGGAGCCTTCTCTTCCAACTCTTCCTAAGAAGGTATCTTCGGTGGATGCAGAAAGGGTGTGATTTTCCACGTCTTCGTGAAAGCAGGAAAGAGTGTTTGAAGGCGGTGTCATCTGCCTTTTCTGCTCTGGGGGTGATGCCTCTTGTCCACCGGGTTTTCCTGCTAACAATCCTAAGCAAGTCTGTGCTTACACGATCTGGTCTCTCCCACCAGAATCAGAGCCCAGAGAAGCTCCCAGATGACTCGACCTGCCCTTGGCTCTCACTGGCTGGGGCCCCTGACATCTATCTGTACATCCCTTATCCAGCCTGGACCCAACTATCCATACTAAGCCTTTGCTGGGAGTACATCTAGGCCCACTGGCTCTCAACTCAGTACCCACAACATTAAAAAATAAGGTAGGCTCAGAAAAGCTGAACGTCAGGGCCTCCTCCTGCCAGCTACAGAGCGCCGCCTAGTTTTTGTTAATGTTGCTACACCCTAAATTGGTTTGCAACAGCTCTGTCCTCTGGGAGTAAATAGTTGGAACTCTTGCTCTTGTCTCTCCCTCTCTCTCTGTATCTCCCCTGCCTTTCCTCCATCCTTGTGGACTGGCCTTTGGTACCCAGACAGGATAGGCTTATGAGTCAGGGTTACGGTAGGAAATAGATGGCACCCTCAAATAAGGAAATTTAAATATAAACTTAATAAATTTAATTATCTTCAAATGTGTGGCAAGGTTTAGAGCAGTGGCTCTCAGAATGTGGTCAGGAGACCTGAGATCCTTTCAGGCCAAAACTATTTTCCCAATAATTCTAAGATGTCTTGTGCCTTTTTCAGTCTCTCACAAGTGTCCAGTGGGGTTTCCCAGAGGCTACATAACATGTAATATTCACAAACAAAGGACATCATAAACAAAGTAAAAGGTAAAAAAAACAAATGGGGGGAAACATTTGTAAAATATATAATAGGCAAGAGATCAAAATGCAGAAATTATAAAGAACTCCTTAAACTGGTAAGAAAAAGACAAACAACTCAACAGAAAAATAGGCAAAAGACATGAACAGGAAATTCACAAAAGAAAAATATTAATAGCAAAAAGAAAAAGTGCAAACTTAAACTCCACTAAGATACAGTTTTTTTAATTTATTACAGAGATGAGTAAAATATAAAATTGCTTGAGTGTGTCAGCTTTGGTATGTGTGTGGGAAATGAATATCACAGTCATTACTAACGGCAGTGTGAAATGTTACAGCCACTTCAGAGGTCAATTTGTGTGCATTATTTAAACATAATTGCACGTAATTGATGACTCCCAAATTCCATTTCTAGGCCTCTTCCCCACCCCCCAAACTCTGCACATAGACTGGGAGGTATGTATAAGAATAGTATTGCAGCATTGTTAGAAATAGCAATCAATAATGGCTAGTATTTGCAAAAAAAAAATTAAAAAGGAAAAATTTGAATGCTCTTCAACACAGTAATGATTATATAAATTGTGAATTTATCCACACTGTGAAATTCTATGTAACAGACAAAAGACAAAAAGAAAGGGTTAGATCAATATGTTTACATAAGAAAGATCACCAAAGCATTGCTGAATCAATAAAAGCAAGTTGTAAATTGATATTTATGTTATGATAGCATATTTACATTAATAAATAAATTCACAAGTAGAAATCAGTAGTATTTAAAAAATAATATACCACAACATGCTTAGATTCATCTTCACAGTGGAAAAATAGTTTGATAATAGGAAACAGTTTGATGATAATTTATTAAAATAGTATGCCCTATTAATTGGTCAAATGAGATCAATACTTAGAAAGTATGTAACAAAATTCAACATGCTTTTCTAATACAAAAATCTTAGTAAAGGAGAAAGAGATGAATAATTTTTAATGTGATATAATAATATATATCAGTACATAAACCCCAAAGCCAGCAATATATTTCATAGCAAAGCAGTAATAGAGGCAATCCTGTGTAAGTCAAGAATAAGGCAAGGATTCCAAACAAGGGCACGGCTACTTAAAAGTGTTTTCTAAGAGTGAGCCAGTGCATTTAAATTAAAAAATGAAATAAGATGTGTAAATATTGGAAAGTATGAGGCAAATTTTTCATTACTTATAGATGACATCATTGTGTATTTGAAAAACTCAAAAAAAACCCATAAAAAACAATAAGAAAAGCCAGTGAAGGTGTAAGTTACAAAATTAATCTTGTTAAATAGCCTGAAAACACTGCAAACTGTGAAAGGCATACAATGAACTTAACAATGCAAAGCAAAATGAAAAAAATAATAATAATAGCCACAAAATAAAAACCAAGTGAACAAAATAAGATAAACCCAAGAGCTATATGAAGAAAGCTTTACAACTTTATTGTGGGATGCAAAAGAAGACTTGTATAAATGAAAACACCTGGGTGTGGAGATTCACTATTGATTAGCAATTATTCCTACTTAAGGGAATCCATAAAAACCAATGGGATCTCAATCACAATACTGAGAATTTTTAAAACATGACTAAACAGTTATAAAGTTCATTTGGAAGACTAAACATGATATAAGAGTCAAGAAAAATAAATCTGTAAAAGAAGAGTTTTAAGGGGAAATGAGTCACTTTGGAAATCAAAATTATTATAAAGCTACAGTAATTTTAAAATTACAACACTGGTTAAGGAACAGCCACAAAGGATCAATGTTCAGAATGGTGTCTAGAAATAAACCCAAGTACCTACAGGTATTTAGTTTTTCGTAAGGGTGCTACTCCAAAGTCAATAGTAAAAGATTAACTATTTATTGAGATAAACAGCTAATCTTATGGAGAAAAACAAAAATGGATTCCTACCTCATTCCTTTTACCAAAGTAAATTTCATATAACTCAACAGTTAATCTAATGCTAAAATAATTGATAATATCATAGCAAATCAAGTTGAATATATTACAAGAATAACCCCAGTGGATCAATCATTCCATGGACACAGACATTTTTGTCTGTTTTGTTCACTAACATATGATGCCTGACACACAGTAGGTGTTACAGTAAATATTTGTTTGATAAATGCAGGAACCAAAAAAATTAATAAAGATATAAAACTACAGAAGAAAACAGGAATGATTCTTTTTAAATCTTTGAATTAGGAAGGTCTTTCTCATTATAATAGGAAATCCAGAAACCACTGGGGGGTGAAAAAGGCTGATAAGCCTGGTCAGATGAAAATTAAACTTGTTCTCTCAATAAAAATTCTCATCTAGTAACATTTGTCTTTGAGAGGCAGAGACAAACTTCTTTAACTTTCAAAAAGAATTTCCAAATCAATACTAAAACACCAATAACTCAACAGAAAAAATGAGCAGAAATTCATGAATAGAGAATACACTACTCAGAGATAAATGAGTACAGACGATCAATAGTAACTTCATCAATAATTAAGTAAATACAAAAATTTTAATGCCACATTTTCTAACCTAAAATATTGGAAAAGATAAGTGGGCCACACCCAGTGTTCATATGTGTAACTTTTTTTAAAAGAGGAACTCTCATGCACTATTAGTAGAAATATAAACTGGAACACCTTTGTAAGGTAATTTGGCAATATAGATCAAAATGCTAAGAATGCTTACAGTTCGATCCAGTAATTGTTGGTTTGCAACTTCAGGAGTTCCCTGGGTGAAATTTGCAACTGGCCCCTTAAACAGGTTTAATAAACAAGGGAACTTACAAAGGAGGCTTTTCTTGAGCAGCTACAAGGCGAATAGATCTCTGTACCCCACCCCCACCAGAATCTTAAAAGTTTATATAGAGGCTTTAAGTAGCTTCAGTCATGGATTCAGTCCAGCTGGTCTAAACAACACCTTACTCTCTCAAGGCTGCATCCTTGAAAGGGCTGCTAGTAAGTGGGTAGTAGGCATGACATACGTTCTAAGGACAGGGACCCACCCACCTCCGGTCAAGGAGCCTTCATGTTCTCTCCATGACTTCCTCCACCAACAGTAAGTCTTTCTGAGAATTTGTCCACAGATACACTGTCACAAATGTTCAAAGATGTATATTTATTTCAGCATGTTTATAATAGTAAAATCTGGAAACAAGCTAAATATTTATCAGTAGGGGTCTAGTTAAATAGAAATGTATGAAAACAAGAGAATGCCACACAGCCATTAAAATAAAGTAAATTTGCAAAATATGAAAAATAACTGTAATACATATTTAAATTTCAAAGAAAATCACAAAATAACATGAGAATGCCATTTTTGACATTTAAAGAAAATTGTATATGTAGGTATATATACAGTCCATGTGTGTACTTAGGGCATCTGGAAGGAAACACACATCTCTTTTTTTTTTTTTTTTTTTTTTTTTTTTTTTAACATCTTTATTGGAGTATAATTGCTTTACAATGGTATGTTAGTTTCAGCTTCACAACAAAATGAATCAGTTATATATATACATATGTTCCCATATCTCTTCCCGCTTGCGTCTCCCTCCCTCCCACCCTCCCTATCCCACCCCTCCAGGCGGTCACAAAGCACCGAGCTGATCTCCCTGTGCTATGCGGCTGCGATAAAGAGGCATGGACATATATACACATAACTCTTAAGAGTGGTTACTTCTGGCATGAAGCACAGAGGATTTCTCACATCACCCAGTTTTGAGCTGTCAGATCTTTACAGTCATTTGTTAGCTTTATAATAATAACCTTTAAAAAAAACTGGTTAAAATTTTAAAATAATATGGAAGAGGCTTAATATTTCTAACAATAAAGAATGAATTTAATATATAACACAATATATTAATATTAGTCAATCAATATCAACTTAATACTAACTATATGTTAACATGGGACATAATATAATGGGCATTAGAAGGCTTGGCATTAGAAAACCTGTGTTTGAATTCAGCTTTATCTGTTACTTACTCTCAATAATTTATCAAACCCATATTTACTGAGATACTAGAGCTTCTGTGCTAACTACCAGAATTCTAGTAATTAATGAGACAGAACAGACCTTTCCCTTATGGAGCCAACAATCCCATTTTCTAGTTATATCACTTAATCTATCTGGTCTTTAGTATCCCCATCTGTAAAATGGGAATAGCAGTGCCCACCTCCTAGACTATTGTAAAAATTAAAAGGGTTAATGCATGTGAAAGTATTTAGCTAGTGCCTGGAACATAATAAGCCCTCAGGAAATATTTGCTGAATATAAAGTGTGTGCATTCACATCTGACTTCACTAGCCTGGGTTTTTTGTGGAAATAGAAAGTACCTTTGTTTGGAAAATAAATGATAGATATTGTCTTACTCCCCCCGACTGCTAGAAAAAAACACCATAGACTGGGTGAGTTAAACAGACATTTTTTTCTCATAATTCTTGAGTCTGGGAAGTCCAGAATCAAGATGCTGATAGATTGTGTTCCTGAAAAGAGCTCTCTTCCTGGTTTGCAGGTGGCCACCTTCTTGCTGTGTCTTCACATGGCAGAGAGAGAGTTCTGGTCTCTCTTCCTCTTCTTATAAAGACACTAATCTGATCATGATGACCTCACCCTCAAGACCTCATTTGAACCTAATTACCTCCCAAAGGCCCACCCCCAAACGCCATCACAGTGGGGGTAAGGGTTTCAACATGTAAATCTGGGGAAGGACACATTCAGTCCATAACAGATACCAATATATTCATTCATTTCATGAGAGGATATTAGTCCCTCCTAAGCATCAACCAAGATAGAAATATTATTTTATTTGAGTGAATTTGTCAGCAATCCTGTGAACAAATGACAGTTTTGATATGTCAAACTGGCATATGTCATCACAAAAAAAGCTCTTGGGATGTGATTGGGTTTGCTAATTATTGCTAGGCTCACATCCTAGGATTCCCAGCTTGAATCTGTAAATGAAAGATGACAGAATTGATATTGCATAAGTTCATTCAAATATTGACTAACCTGACTTTCCTTTTAAAATATTTACTTTAAAAGTATTTTAACAATCTTTCTTAAAGATTGTTATTATGATACTGTGCAAGCAACTATTTTTCATTGGTTTACTCAACTAAATTAAGTTGAAGTGAAAAAAGGATAAAATCAATAAGAAGGAGGTAAAAAGGAAGAATAGATCATACTTATGTTAAACTCATTGATAACATTAAAGATAATTACTTTTCTACCCATATTACTCATATATAAAGGTTGAAAGGCATTTCAGTTTGGAAATCACTTGGTCAACTTGAATTAGAGGTAACTCTGTTATTTTACTATAGTAGACATGGTGAAGAGTGATCACGCTTATCTCAGGCAAGGCTTTTTTTTTTTTTTTTTGGTGCTTTTGGATTATTCTGTGATTTATTCTTTCTGATAGTAAATTGAAAAACTAAAAAAATCGAGGGACAAGAGTAACTTTTAAAACAATAACTTCAATTTTAAAGTCAAAAATGTAATAAAAGAACCCAATAATCAATTCAGCAAACACATTATGAGCATTTCCAAAGCAAAGAGAACTGTCCTAGGTGCTAAGTGGACACAGAGATGAATCATGCCTGATCTTTGCCTTGGCAGAGCATATATTCTAGAGAGGGAGCCATGACACATGCACAAATAATGATTAAATAATGAAGAATGATTTATGTCCTTTAAAAGAAATAAAAGGTGCTTTAGGAATAGAGGAGAGAGAAACTTTTGGTTGGCAGATGGGGGAGGTGATATGGAAGTTTCTGTGATCAGTGTGACATTTGAGCTAGGCCTTGAAAAATGAATAAGATTTTGTCTGACAGGAGGAGATAAGGAGAAGGAATACCAAAGGGAGGGAAGAGCATAAGTAAAAGCACAATTGTAGAAAGTAAGATCAATGCCAATAAAATGGACAACCTGGAGGAAACGGACAAATCCTTAGAAAAGTACAACCTTCAAAGACTGAACCAGAAAGAAACAAAATATGAACAGATGAATCACAAGCATTAAAATTGAAACTGTGATTAAATATCTTCCAACAAACAAAAGCCCAGGACCAGATGGCCTCACAGGTGAATTCTATCAAACATTTAGAGAAGAGCTAACACCCATTCCTCTCAAACTCTTCAAAAATATAGCAGAGGGAGGAACACTCCCAAACTCATTCTAGGAGGCCACCATTACCCTGATACAAAACCAGACAAAGATGTCACAAAAAAAAGAAAACTACAGGCTAATATCACTAATGAACATAGATGCAAAAATCCTCAACAAAATACTAGTAAACAGAATCCAACAGCACATTAAAAGGATCATACACCATGATCAAGTTTGGTTTATCCCAGGGATGCAAGGATTCTTCAATATACGCAAATCAATCAATGTGATAAACCACATTAACAAACTGAAGGATAAAAACCCTATGATCAGGACTTCCCTGTGGTGCAGTGGTTAAGAATCCACCTGCCAATGCAGGGGACACGGGTTTGATCCCTGGTCCAGGAAGATCCCACATGCCATGGAGCAACTAAGCCCATGCGCTACAACTTCTGAGCCTGCACTCTAGAGCCTGCGAGCCACAACTACTGAGCCCGCGTGCCACAACTATGAAAGCTCACGCGCCAAGAGCCTGTGCTCTGCAACAAGAGAACCCACTGCAATGAGAAGCCTGAGCACTGCAACGAAGAGTAGCCCCTGTTCACTGCAACTAGAGAAAGCCCACTCATAGCAATGAAGACCCAATGCAGCCAAAAAAAAAAAAGAAAAATAAATATGATCATCTCTATAGATGCAGAAAAATTTAGACAAAATTCAACACCCATTTATGATAAAAACTCTCCAGAAAGTGGGCATAGAGGAACCTACCTCAACATAATAAAGGCCGTAGATGACAAACCTACAGCAAACATCATTCTCAGTGGGGAAAAACTGAAACCATTTCCTCTAAGATCAGGAACAAGACAAGGGTGCCCACTCTCACCACTATTATTTAACATAGGTTTGGAATTTTTAGCCATGGCAATCAGAGAAGAAAAAGAAATAAAATGAATCCAAAGCAGAAAAGAAGAAGTAAAACTGTCACTGTGTGCAGATGATGTGATACTATACATAAAGAATCCATGCTACCAGAAAACTACTAGAGCTAATCAATGAATTTGGTAAAGCATGTATGTGGAACCTAGAAAAATGGTACAGATGAACTGGTTTGCAGGGCAGAAGTTGAGACACAGATGTAGAGAACAGATGTATGGACACCAAGGGGGGAAAACTGCAGTGGGGTGAGGAAGGTGATGTGCTGAATTGGGCAATTAGAATTGACATGTAAACACTGATGTGTATAAAATTGATGACTAATAAGAACCTGCAGTATAAAAAAACAAACAAACAAAAAAAACAACTAATACTAAACTTTCTTTGTGTTATTTGTATGGAAATATGTTAATATAAATGTTTCAGACATTACATAAAATTTCTAAAAATCTTTTATGTTCTGGTATGATGTTATAAGTCGTAATTCTAGTTATTACTTTAAAATGTATATCTTAGAAATAACTAAATTTCCTTGTCAATTGCATTATTATGCACTTTCATCAAATCTTTAACTGTGGTCAATTTTAAGTCTTTTGTCATTTACAGACAGTTCTGGGTGTACTCTGATGCTTTTGCAAAAACGTCCCTATAAAGGGTTTCATCTTCAAGGAACTTATGGAAAAGACTGACAAGTACAGGTTTCTGGTAACTAACTATACTGCTGAACTGAATGAAGAAGCATTTTCAGAACTCTAATGGAAAACTGATGAATTCATAAAAGTACTAACAAAAGATCAAGGTGAAAAAAAATTAATTACATGGGACTGAGTGAACTGATGAGGATGATTATAATTTTTGTGATGTTCTATTTGAATAATAATAAAAAAAATCCCACAAGGACTCAGAGGCAAAAAATATACAAATTAATTTTCACTGCAAAGTAAAGGAGCTGTTACAGTGGAGGATTACTGGACTGAATGTCAATATTATGACATAGTATGAGTGTGTTTCGTGTTTGGTAATTGCAATCATTGTTGCTTTTCTTGTGGTCATCCATTTACAATGCTTGGTGTCAGTTTATTTATCTCTTGTAAAAATAAAATACACAAAGAAAGGATTTGGCCAAAGAACAGAAAGCATATAATTTTACATGCATTACTGTGAAATGTGAAAACATGTTAATTCTATGTGCTACATGTCAAAAGAAAGGGCCAAATATTTGAATCTGTATGTAAGAGTCATTAAAAACTAGAAGAATTAAAAAAATGAATTTGGTAAAGTTGCAGGATACGAAATTAATGCACAGAAATCTCTTGCATTCCTATACACTAATGATGAAAAATCTGAAAGAGAAATTAAGGAAACACTCCCATTTACCATTGCAACAAAAAGAATAAAATACCTAGGAATAAACCTACCTAAGGAGACAAAAGACCTGTATGCAGAAAACTATAAGACTCATGAAAGAAATTAAAGATGATACAAACAGATGGAGAGATATACCATGTTCTTGGATTGGAAGAATCAACCTTGTGAAAATGACTATGCTACCCAAAGCAATCTACAGATTCAGTGCAATCCCTATCAAACTACCAGGGGCATTTTTCACAGAACTAGAACAAAAAAAAATACCATTTGTATGGAAACACAAAAGACTCCGAATAGCCAAAGCAATCTTGAGAAAGAAAAATGGAGCTGGAGGAATTAGGCTCCCTGACTTCAGACAATACTACAAAGCTACAGTAATCAAGAAAGGATGGTACTGGCACAAAAACAGAAATATAGATAAATGGAAAAAGATAGAAAGCCCAGAGATAAACCCATGCACAAATGGTCACCTTATCTTTGACAAAGGAGGCAAGAATATACAATGAAGAAAAGACAGCCTCTTCAATAAGTGGTGCTGGGGAAACTGGACAGCCACATGTAAAAGAATGAATTTGGTAAAGTAGCAGGATACAAAATTAATGCACAGAAATCTCTTCCATTCCTATACACTAACAACGAAAAATCTGAAAGAGAAATTAAGGAAACACTCCTAATGCAATACACAAAAATAAACTCAAAATGGATTAAAGACTTAAATGTAAGGCCAGACACTATAAAACTCTTAGAGGAAAATATAGGCAGAACACTGCATGACATAAATCACAGCAAGATCCATTTGGACCTACCTCCTAGAGAAATGGAAATAAAAACAAAACTAAACAAATGGGATCTAATGAAACTTAAAAGCTTTTGCACAGCAAGGGAAACCATAAACAAGACGAAAAGACAACCCTCAGAATGGGAGAAAATATTTGCAAATGAAGCATGGACAAAGGATTAATCTCCAAAATATATAAGCAGCTCATGCAGCTCAATATCAACACAACAAACAACCCAATCCAAAAATGGGCAGAAGACCTAAATAGACATTTCTCCAAAGAAGATATACAGACTGCCAACAAACACATGAAATGATGCTTAGCATTACTACTCATTAGAGGAATGTAAATCAAAACTACAATGAGGTATCACTTCACACTGGTCAGAATGGCCATCATCAAAAAATCTAGAAACAATAAATGCTGTAGAGGGTGTGGAGAAAAGGGAACCCTCTTGCACTGTTGGTGGGAATGTAAATTGAAACAGCCACTATGGAGAACAGTATGGAGGTTCCTTAAAAAACTAAAAATAGAATTACCATATGACCCAGCAATCCCACTACTGGGAATATACCCTAAGAAAACCATAATTCAAAAAGAGACAGGTACCACAATGTTCATTGCAGCACTGTTTACAATAGCCAGGACAGATGTGTCCATCAACAGATGGCATGACAGATGAATGGATAAAGAAGATGTGGCATGTATATAGAATGGAATATTATTCAGCCATAAAAAGAAATGAAATTGAGCTATCTGTAGGGAGGTGGATGGCCCTAGAGTCTGTCATACAGAGTGAAGTAAGTCAGAAGGAGAAAAACAAATACCGTATGCTAACACATATATATGGAATCATAAAAAAAAAAAGGTTCTGATGAACCTAGGGGCAGGACAGGAATAAAGACGCAGACGTAGAGAATGGACTTGAGGACACAGGGAGGGGGAAAGGTAAGCTGGGACGAAGTGAGAGAGTGGCATTCACATATATACACTACCAAATATAAAATAGATAGCTAGTGGGAAGCAGCCGCATAGCACAGGGAGATCAGCTCAGTGCTTTGTGACCACCTATAGGGGTGGGATAGGGAGGGTGGGAGGGAGACACAAGAGGGAGGGGATATGGGGATATATGTATACATATAGCTGATTCACTTTGCTATACAGCAGAAACTAACATAATATTGTAAAGCAATTATACTCCAATAAAGATGTAAGAAAAAAGAAAAAGCAAACAGTATTAGAATACTGGTCTGTTTCTGGGACCTCATAGGTATAATCTTAGGACTATTGACTTTCCTCTGACTTGAACTCTTGCCAATATTCCAAGTGATAAGCCCTTAAAGAGTGCCAAATCACTATCGACACACCAAATTCCTCAGGAAGGAGTTTTCTAGTCATGCCATATATAGTTGACTATATTGTCTTCCCTTCTACAGAACGCTGATACCTCCCTTTACTACTTCTATACAGGGCACAAATGTCTGGAAGACAAGCTTTTCATATGATAATTTCTTCTACTCAGTCAAGATAGATTCCAAAATCAAAATCCTTATGCAAACAACAGAGATGATAGACTCTTCCATTCAAAAGGGATGCTGGCATTGAGCTGATTAGGTCTCTGATGTTGAAAGTCATTTTATAACACACTCCATAAGTAAACAGTAAATATCTAGCCACAGTGTATGATATATATATTTTTTTCATTTATTTATTTTTGGCTGCATTGGGTCATTGTTGCTCTGTGTGGGCTTTCTCTAGTTGCGGTGAGTGGGGCTACTCTTCATTTTGATGCACAGGCTTCTCATTGTGGTGGCCACTCTTGTTGTGGAGCACGGGCTTTTGGTGTTCAGGCTTCAGTAGTTTCGGCACGCGGGCTTCAGTAGTTGTGGCACCAGGGAAGCCCGATATATGTTTTTAATATGTATAATCATTTCTTTTTCTCTAAAATGTTCTCCCTAAATTTGAATTCACAATAGCTCATGTAGGCATTATTTTACGTATCTATGTAACAATCTGCTTAAGAATCTACGCAATAAGCTCTATTTACGATAGCCAGGACATGGAAGCAACCTAAGTGTTCATGAACAGATGAATGAATAAAGAAGATGTGGCACATATATACAATGGAATATTACTCAGCCATAAAAAGAAACGAAATTGAGTTATTTGTAGTGAGGTGGATGGACTTAGAGTCTGTCATACAAAGTGAAGTTAAGTCAGAAAGAGAAAAACAAATACTGTATGCTAACACATATATATGGAATCTAAAAAAAAAAAATGTCATGAAGAACCTAGGGGCAAGATGGGAATAAAGACGCAGACCTACTAGAGAATGAACTTGAGGACATGGGGAGGGAGAAGGGTAAGCTGGGACGAAGTGAGAGAGTGGCATAGACATATATACACTACCAAATGTAAAATAGATAGCTAGTGGGAAGCAGCCGCATAGCACAGGGAGATCAGCTTGGTGCTTTGTGACCACTTAGAGGGGTGGGATAAGGAGGGTGGGAGGGAGGGAGATGCAAGAGGGAAGAGATAAGGGGACATATGTATAACTGATTCACTTTGTTATAAAGCAGAAACAAACACACCATTTTAAAGCAATTATACTCCAATAAAGATGTTAAAAAAAAAAAGAATCTATGCAATAATGGAAAATAGGACTTCCCTGGTGGCGCATTGGTTAAGAATCCGCCTGCCAATTCAGGGACACAGGTTTGAGCCGTGGTCTGGGAAGATCTCGTATGCCGTGGAGCAACTAAGCCCGTGCGGCCACAACTACTGAGCCTGCACTCTAGAGCCCGTGCGGCCACAACTACTGAGACTGCATGCCGCAACTAGTGAAGTCCGCACGCCTAGAGCCTGAGCTCCACAACAAGAGAAGCCACCGAAACGAGAAGCCTGCGCACCTCAGCGAAGAGTAGCCCCCTCTCGCCGCAGCTAGAGAAAAGCCCGCGTGCAGCAACAGAGATGCAACACAGCCATAAATAAATAAATAAATAAATAAATAAATTTATTTTAAAAATAATGGGAAAATACTTTGTTTCTCTGAGGCTGAATTTCTTCATAGATAATATTGAATAGTATTATATTGAATCGTATTGGGGAGGTGGTGTTCTGTATTAAGTAGGAGCAGGATAGTACTATACTTTATTTATATAGTATGTTGGACTTTATTCTAGTAATGGAGAGTCACTAAAACAAATTTTTAGCATAGAAATGAAATTGTTAGAGCTGTGATTTAGAGAGGTTCCTCTGAGAGTGTATTGGACACGGGCAAAACTGGAAGCTGGGAGGACAGTTTTGGATTACACTGGCAAGAGGTAAGTCACAAGGGCCTTGGAGCCTTGGGTTAAAAAGAGATCTTGAAACCTGGGACAAGTGGCACATAGGAGGGAAACTAACACACATTGAGATCTTATTTTGTTCTCCATGTTTTATATATGAACATTTGTAATCCTCACAAGAATCCTAGGAGGTAAGGAATATTATCCTCCTTAACTGAGGCTAAGAGAGATTAAATGACTTGCTAACTAGATGTGTCTGATTTGAAAGTGCATATTCTTTCTAATGTACCTTTCTGCCTTCTTGAGTAAAATGGACAAGACTTACTAGTGGATTAATGTGGGGGAACAAGAAAGAGAAAGGAGTGAAAGATGACTCCATGGCTTTGGCCATGAGTTATTGAGAGGATGGAGATGCCACCAATAAAAATAAAATGTCCTAGAGAAAGAATTAATTTAGGTGGGAAATGATGGTCAAAGTTTTAGACACTTTGAGTTTGAATCAATTCAAAAGTTTTGTGAATATTCATTGTATCTAATTTCTGTCACTATTTCTTGTTCACTCACTCAGATCAGACTTTCATCCCTGCTGTTGCACCAAAACTGCTCATGTGAAGGTCACCACTAACTGCCTCATGGTTAAATCCTATGACCAATTCTCTATTCTCATCCTAAATTATCAGCAGCATTATTGATGTAGCTGTGCTCTCTCTCCTCCCTGATAATTTTCTTTTCCACTTGCTTTCTAAGACCTTATGCTCTCTTGCTTTTCCCCTTGCCTCACAGATAACCTTCTCAGTCTCCTTCATTGGTCCTTCCTCTTCTCCCCAAACCTGTAATGATGTAGTACCCCAAGGCTCAGTCCTTGGTCGTTTTGTCTTCTCCATCCATGCTCATCCTCTTGGTGATCTCATCCAGAGACATGGCTTTAAATTTAAATTTAAATTTATTTGCCACCAATGGTCACATTTACACTTCCAGCCCAATATCACTCCTGAATCCCAGACGACTTCTGTAATCTCACATCCTACCCAACATCTTCACCTGAACATCAAATAGATGCCTCAAATATAACATGTGCAAAACTGATCTCCTGACCTTCCTCCTTTAGCTGCAGCCTTCCCAATCTCAACTGATGACAGCTCCAGCCTTCTAGTTGTTCATGCTAAACATATCTACTACATCAGGAAATTCTAAGGGCTCCATCTTCAAAATATATCCACAACCTGCCCACCTTGTCCACTCCACTCCTATCATTCTGGTCCAAGCTTTGCCCAGATTACTACAGTAGCTTCACAATTGGCTTGTCAATGCTACACTTACTACCATATAGCCTATTCTCAGCACAGTAGCCAGAATGATCCTTTAAACACATAAAAAATATCTTGTCATTCTCTACTTAAAACTCTCCAGTAGCTCCACATTTCACAAAGGATAAAAGCCAAAGCCTTTACAAGGGCTGGCAAGACCCTGCACAATCTGACTTCTCATTTCCTCTCTGACCTGCTCGCCTACCACTATTTCTTGAATATACCAGTCTCACTTGTGCCTTAAGGTCTTTGCAATGGCTATTCCTCTGCCCCAAATGCATTTCCCCCAGAGCTAACTCCCTCACATCCTTTAAGATCTTCTCAAATGTTTCTTCTCAGCAAGGCCAACCCTGACCACCTTATAGAAAAGTGCAACCAGCACTCTCATCCTCTAGCTGCACTCTGGATTCTATCATGTTCTATCCTTCTGTCTCCTTTTTCATACTACCTCTCACATAAAATCTAATTTTTGTATTTTTCATGTTTATGGTTTCTTGTCTGTCTTCTGCCACTAAAATCTAAGATCTGTGAGGGCAGGTAACTTTGTTTTCTTCACTGATGTATCCCAAGCACGTAGAACATTGCCTGACACCTAGTAGGTACTCAGTAAATATCCATCAAATAAATGAGATGTTTAGCAAACAGATAGAAATTTAAATAAGATGTATTTAGTCTGTTCAAGATTCTGAGTAGATCTGGAGCTCAGGAAAAAAGAGATCTATTTGAGAGTCATCAGAATGATTGTAATAGCTGAAATTGTGGAAATGTATGTATTACCAGGGGAAATCGATGAAAGCAAAAGGAAGGCAACTACAGACACGTCTTGGGTGGAGTAGGAAAAAAAGAAGCCAGAAAGGGACAGATGGAGAGCTCAGAATCATGAGTATGCCACTTCACAGACAGAATTTTTCAGGAAGAAAGGGGGTGATCAACAGGGTCAAGTGCTGTGAAGAGACAGGAGGGTAAAAACCAAGAAATGGTAATGGGATATGTTGACTACATTTCGAAAGTTACTATGACCTTAAAAAGAACAATTATTAAAGCAATTATCTCATAAAAAAGTTTTATGATGCTAAGTTATCAAAACAGTGGAACCCAGAAAAGATTTTATTTGCTACACTAGTGAGAAAGCCAAACATACATAAGAAACATTTTATGACATAAGCAATATTTATTAAATACTAAGCAATCAAAACTATTAAAATATTTACACTTCATTGCAACTTCTTCATAGTGAAAGGTAGACAGGAGGTAGCGCTTAGACTTGAAAAACCTGAGTTTGAGTCCAGGTCCTGCCACTTTGTTGTTTATGACTTTGGGCACTTCGACTCTCTAGTCTTAGTTTTCTCGTCGGTCAAATAGATTTAATAATAGTTGCCTAATCTACCTCACAGGATTATTAGGGAGAATAGAGTAGATAGCATAAGAGGAGGAGTAAACTATACATCTGTCCGTTCCTGGGCCAATATAATCTGCAGGCAGCCTGCTGTGCTAAGAGAAGCTAGTTCTTCAGCTCAACTACCGCTTGGCCATGACATTGGATATTATAGATACCCATTGTCTCATTTATAAAATAAAATGTCAATACCTGCCTTGTTTATCTCATTTGATTCTTCTAGGGATCTAATGAGAGGGTGTGTAAAAGTGCTTTGTACACTTTAAAGTACTTTACATTTGTAAAATATATATATATGGAGATTCTCTGTGTTTATCTAGCAGTGCTTCAGACTTCTATGTGTATAAAAATCAGCTGGGACACTTGGTAAAATTGCAGATTCCAGGGATCTCTCCCCAGAAATTCCCTGTCAGTGATGCTGAGAGGGGCCTGGGACTCTACATTTGGAACAAGCCCCCGACGTGATTCTGTTGCCCACAGTCTACATGTCATAAGGCAGAGCGAGGCAAGACTGGGCGTGCTGAGGAGGCATAAGAAAGAGGGGTAGAAAGAAGGTGGAGCCCCTTGGTCATTCCTGCTGATGGAGGTCTGGAGGTATGGGGAGGGGTGGGCATATTCTGAATCCCTGGGTCAGTCTTGACCCCTCCTGGGGACGAATGGTCTTTCCTCCAAGCAGCCAAGAAAGCTCTGGCGGCTCTTTTTCTAACTGTAAGAATTCGGTCAGAACATGGAAAACTAATACCGATAATCATTTTATAACTGATACTTGAACACTGATGAACAAATTAATATAATGGGACATGGAACAGTTTTATACCAAAATGTTAGCCTCTCCCAGTCCTTGATGACAAAATTACTAGGTATGAAAACAGATGATCAGTATGGAAACAAGCACATAATTCTTTCCTGCGGGGTACAAGGGTGACCTCTCTGGCTACTTCTCAGTCTTTTGCTTCACAGGACGACCCACACCTCAGTTCAAAAGGAGCCAACTATCCTTGTCCTTCACTGACTGATTTCACACAGCTGAGATTTGACCTGGCAGTAATTGCTGTTTTCACCTGCAAAAATCTCCTTTCTGCCATTAGGCTATAACATGCTTTTATGGACAGTATCTTTTCCGTAATTAGTCTGGAACCACGTTATAGTTGTACATAGCAACAGAAAGACAGTGTTGATGGTTGCTAAAATAAAAACAATTAATGAAACAAACCCATGTGGAGTTAAAAATTATGTCCATACTCCCTTGCCCTGAAGTATTATATTTCTCAATGGTAAAATGTGTCAAATAATTTTCATCTCCTTTGAAATCTTTACTGCATTTATTTACCATAAATCACCAAGAAATTTAAAATGCATTACAGGGAGGATAAATAGCCTTTCCGTCATGAGCATATACATTCCACAAATTTTCACTCCAAGACTTTCAAGTCCCCCAGTTCAATTTTATAAGTGTGTGATAGTTTCTCCTTGACAAGTAGGCCCAGAAAATGAAACTGTACTTTTATCCTTCAACTTTTTTTTTTCCTGCAATACTATTATACCAGTTCAGTTCGTGCCCATATTTTATAATTTGAAACAGGACATTTTCTATCTAAAGGAGCACATACAAGCATTTGATTTTCCCTTGCTGAAGTTCTATCCATGGTGGCTCTATTTTTTAGGACATCATGAAAAAATGTTCAAGTACATAATTCAAGATTAAATATGACAGATATTTTTAATAGTGTTGATCATCATTCTTTTCACCAAATCTGTGCAACACCATGGGACGCTTTACCATGGGATGGAGGAAGACAGTTAAACAAATAATGATATATCAACCAGTGAAATACAGCATTTTCATTCAAATTACAAGTATGTAAAATATACTAATAGTTTAAGTGGAAATATGTATACAAAATGGTGCTCATTTTTAAAGTAACTGCAAAATATAATGTACATGCTATTTAAAATTATTACAGTTTATTTACGTAAACTCTGCTTTTGCCAGAAAAAAAATTGGTCACTTTGAAGAATATATAACACATAAGAGATAATATAAATTAACTTGCATTTATAAGATAAATAAGTACTAGGGATGTAATGTATAACAATGACTATAGTTAACACTGCTATATAATATATATGAAATAAATCCTAAGAGTTCTCATCACAAGGAAAATTTTTTTCTCTTTTTTTACTTTTTCTTTCTATTTTATCTATATGAGATAATAGATGCTAATTAAACTTATTGTGGAAATCATTTCATAATATATGTAAGTCAAAACATTATGCTGTACATCTTAAACCTATACAGTGATATATGTCAATTATACTTCAATAAAACTGGAAGAAGTATAAATTAGAAGAAATTTTAAAAGTAAAATAAAGTACAACTGTGTAAAACATATATCTAAGCTGGTGAAGTTCAGAAGTTAATTTAGAGAAGTATAAAGTTTTATGTTCCATGAGTTGTTTTTTCTGTGAAGTCAAGTATATAATAAATATTTTCAGCTACAGTTCATGGAAAATGCCCAAAATAACTTCATGAAGGAAGCTGTCTCTCTGAAAGAGAAGATGTATTCTGAGTTCATAAGACTGGTTTCTGGAGTATATTATTTGAACATCAGAAGACTAAGGGCATTGGTGTAAGTGTAATTCTTTGGATTGTGGTACCTTCTTTTTGAGTGTAAATTCCATTAATCTAAATCAACAAATATGACAACCTATTATATATAAGATACTGTTCCCATCTTCCTTCTACAAAAAAAAAAAATAAAAAAAGAAAAAAGAAAAGAGAAAGAAAAAAGAAAAAAAATGCCCTAATAATGATTAGTGTCTGCTTCACACTTTGGGGATATTTATTCCCCCTTTGCTAAAACAAGTTTTTCCTAATTCCAACAAAGCACAGCACATTTAGAGGTAATTACAATTGCCTGAGCAAATCGCATTAAGGGCGAAATTTATCTGAATAATCTAAAACAACTAACAGGAAATAAATGTTTCTAGCTCTTAAGAACTAAGCTTCTCAATACCTCAGCAAAGTATTTTAACCCAATGAAAAGGTTCCAGAGAAGTGAGACTAAAATATATATCACCACAATCTTAGCATTTATTCCATACTAATTGCATTTTAGTCAAATTAAGTATGAGAAGAAAATGACTCAAAGCTTCTAATATATTTAACTGTCAAAGTCGCCTTAGGTTTGTTTCTTGCCTTTAATAAATTATCATTTTCCTTTAAAGAAAACCAGTTTGGCCTCTGGGAGGCCTGAGGAGAGATTGAAGGCCTGTAAGTAAGTTCAGCATCTTCCAAATAAATCTTTCTGATGCCAGGGAAGCAACAAAGAAAGGAGAGCAGCAGGGGTGGGGAGTCAAAACAAGGACTTCAGAGAGAGAAAGAGCAAGTATGGCCCAGTTCAGCCAGAGGTCATCTGGCCTCACATAAGGCAGTCCAATCTGCCTGATGACATAATTCCCAGCAAGTGTCCACTGTAGTTCATCTTTGGATCATACAGACACCATAGGAGAATTAATCCATTGATACCAGTCTCAGGCATCTCCCTGAACACCAGAATGTCGACCATTTATATCTACTTGAGTTCCCTGGACTTTTTCAGGGAAAAAGTAGAATATCCCTTGTTTCTTTTTCTTTATTTCCTTGTCTTTTGGGTGCTTTGGTTTTTCCTCCAACATCAGGATTAACACTAATCCTTTCCATGAAATTTGAAACATATGGTCTTTACTATACTTAATATGAAAAATGCTTGTAAGAGATCCATGGTTTAATTTCTAGCCTGTCTTAAAGGGCAGGTCTAATTGACTATTATTGCTCTAAACTTTACAATTAAAAAAAAATATGTTAGACTTTAAGCTCCAGGAAGGCCAGGACCATGTCCATTTTGTTCACCATATCATAGGCATCACTTAGTAGAGTGTTGACAGAATAATGGCTCAACATTTAGATTCTTGAGTCAGGCTAGCTGGTTCTAATTCCGTGTTTACCACTATGAGCTGTGTGATCTTTGGAAGCTCTCTGGGGGTCAATTTCCTAACAAAATTGGGATAATGATGATATTAGTGTCTATCTCAAAGAACTTTTGGAAGGACTGAATGAGATAATCCATGCAAAGCATTTATCATAATCCTTGTGACAAATATATAATGAATGTTCAATAAATATAATAAAACTCATTATATGTTGGCTATTAACAAAGTATTTAAAAGGGCTTGAATCAGGCTATTTGATCTTTTTTGTTGCAAATAAACTAGGTTGATATTGCAAATATACCTCAAAGCATGCTAATTGATGTATTACATTTCTAAGACTGATCGTATTGGGGTTTGGTACATATAGTACAATCGTCTTTTCATTTATCTTCATTAAAGTGAAGAATATGAAACACTGACATGAGCTACTCTTTTCTGGTTACTGTTTTACCATTTTTTATGGCTTCATAAAGCATGATGTGTCAGGAAGATAAAGTTTACACTCATGGCGCTGATTCATGAGTTCTTAGAGTAATTTTCTATTTCTTTGGGCCTATTTTAAGTATTGCATCTATGAAAACTGTCTTCTCCTTTAGAATAAAATTGAATTCACATTTTGGGATATTTTTAAGCCATAAATATTATATCTTAGGGGTTTCTTTTCTTTTACTTTTTTTTTAAACATCTTTATTGGAGTATACTTGCTTTACAATGCTGTGTTAGTTTCTCCTGTGTAACAAAGTGAATCAGCTATATGTATACATATATCCCCATATCCCCTCCCTCTTGCATCTCCCTCCCACCCTCTGTATCCCACCCCTCTAGGTGGTCACAAAGCACCGAGCTGATCTCCCTGTGCTATGCAGCTGCTTCCCACTAGCTATCTATTTTACATTTGGTAGTGTATATATGTCAATGCCACTCTCACTTCGTCCCAGCTTAACCTTCCCCCTCCCTGTGTCCTCAAGTCCATTCTCTACATCTGTGTCTTTATTCCTGTCCTGCCCCTAGGTTCATCAGAAACATTGTTTTCGATTCCATATATGTGCATTAGCATACGGTATTTGTTTTTCTCTTTCTGACTTAGGTCACTCTGTATGACAGACTCTAGGTCCATCTACCTCAGTACAAATAACTCAATTTCGTTTCCTTTAATGACTAATATTCCATTGTATATATATGCCACATCTTCTTTATCCATTCATCTGTCGATGGACACTTAGGTTGCTTCCATGTCCTGGCTATTGTAAGTAGAGCTGCAATGAACATTGTGATAAAGGACTCTTTTTGAATTATGGTTTTCTTATGGTATATGCCCATTAGTGGGATTGCTGGGTCATATGGTAATTCTATTTTTAGTTTCTTAAGGAACATGCATACTGTTCTCCACAGTGGCGGTATCAATTTAAATTCCCACCAACAGTGCAAGAGGGTTCCCTTTTCTCCACACCGCCTCCAGCATTTGTTGTTTGTAGATTTTTTGATGATGGCCATTCTGAGTGGTGTGAGGTGATACCTCATTGTGTTTTTTTTTTTTTAACATTCTTTATTGGAGCATAATTGCTTCATTGTGGTTGTGATTTGCATTTCTCTAATGATTAGTGATGTTGAACATCCTTTCATGTGTTTGTTGCAAACCTGCATGTCTTTGGAGAAATGTCGATTTAGGTCTCTTGCCCATTTTTGGATTGGGTTGTTTGTTTTTTGCTATTGAGCTGCATGAGCTGCTTATGTATTTTGGAGATTAATCCTTTGTCCATTGCTTCATTTGCAAATATTTTCTCCCATTCTGGAGGTTGTCTTTTTGTCTTGTATATGTTTTCCTTTGCTGTGCAAAAGCTTTTAAGTTTCATTAGGTCCCATTTGTTTAGTTTTGTTTTTATTTCAATTCCTCTAGGAGGTGGGTCAAAAAGGATCTTGCTGTGATTTATATCATGTTCTGCCTATGTTTTTCTCTAAGAGTTTTATAGTGTCTGGCCCTATATTTAGGTCTTTAATCCATTTTATTTTTGTGTATGGTTTTAGGAAGTTTTCTAATTTCATTCTTTTACATATAACTATCCAGTTTTCCTAGCACCATTATTGAAGAGACTGTCTTTTCTCCATTGTATATTCTTGCTTCCTTTGTCAAAGATAAGGTGACCATTTGTGCATAGGTTTATCTCTGGGCTTTCTATCCTGTTCCATTATCTATATTTCTGTTTTAGTGCCAGTACCATCCTTTCTTGATTACTGTAGCTTTGTAGTATTATCTGAAGTCAGGGAGCCTGATTCCTACAGCTCCATTTTTCTTTCTCAAGACTGCTTTGGCTATTCGGGGTCTTTAGTGTTCCCATACAAATTTTAAGATTTTTTGTTCTAGTTCTGTAAAAAATGCCATTGGTAATTTGATAGGGATTGCACTGAATCTGTAGATTGCTTTGGGTAGTAGAGTCATTTTCACAATGTTGATTCTTCCAACCCAAGAACATGGTGTAACTCTCCATCTATTTGTATCATCTTTAATTTCTTTCATGAGTCTTATAGTTTTCTGCATACAGGTCTCTTGTCTCCTTAGGTAGGTTTATTCCCAGGTGTTTTATTCTTTTTGTTGCAATGGTAAATGGGAGTGTTTCCTTAATTTCTCTTTCAGATTTTTCATCATTAGTGTATAGGAATGCAAGAGATTTCTGTGCATTAATTTTGTATCCTGCTACTTTACCGAATTCATTGATTATCTCTAATAGTTTTCTGGTAGCATATTTAGGATTCTCTATGTATAGTATCAGGTCATCTACAAACAGTGACAGTTTTACTTCATCTTTTCCGATTTGGATTTCTTTTATTTCTTTTTCTTCTCTGATTGCTGTGGCTAAAACTTCCAAAACTATGTTGAATGAGAGTGGTAAGAGTGGGTACCCTTGTCTTGTTCCTGATCTTAGAGGAAATGGTTTCAGTTTTTCACCATTGAGAACAATGTTGGCTGTGGGTTTCTCATATATGACCTTTATTATGTTCAGGTAGGTTCCCTCTATGTCTACTTTCTGGAAGGTTTTTTATCATAAATGGGTGTTGAATTTTGTCAAAAGCTTTTTCTGCATCTATTGAGATTATCATATGGTTTTTGTCCTTCAATTTGTTAATATGGTGTATCACATTGACTGATTTGCATATACTGAAGAATCCTTGCATTCCTGGGATAAACTCCACTTGATCGTTGTGTATGATCCTTTTAATGAGCTGTTGGATTCTGTTTGCTAGTATTTTGTTGAGGATTTTGCATCTATGTTCATCAGTGATATTGGCCTGTAGTTTTCTTTTTTTGTGACATCTTTGGCTGGTTTTGGTATCAGGCTGATGGTGGCCTCGTAGAATGAGTTTGGGAGTGTTCCTCCCTCTGCTATATTTTGGAAGACCTTGAGAAGGAGAGGTGTTAGCTGTGCTCTAAATGTTTGATAGAATTTGCCTGTGAAGCCATCTGGTCCTGGGCTTTTGTTTGTTGGAAGATTTTTAATCACAGTTTCAATTTCAGTGCTTGTGATTTGTCTGTTTATATTTTCCATTTCTTCCTGGTTCAGTCTTAGAAGATTGTACTTTTGTAAGAATTTGTCCATTTCTTCCCGGTTGTCCATTTTATTGGCATATAGTTGCTTATAGTAATCTCTCACGATCTTTGCATTTCTGCAGTGTCAATGTTACTTCTCCTTTTTCATTTCTAATTCTATTGATTTGAGTCTTCTCCCTTTGTTTCTTAGTGAGCCTGGCTAATGGTTTATCAATTTTGTTTATCTTCTCAAGGAACCAGCTTTTAGTTTTATTGATATGTGCTACTGTTTCCTTCATTTATTTCTTATCTGATCTTTATGATTTCTTTCATTCTGCTAGACTTGGGGTTTTTTTGTTTTTCTTTCTCTAATTGCTTTAGTGTAAGGTTAGGTTGTTTGAGATGTTTCTTGTTTCTTAAGGTAGCATTGTATTTCTTTAAACTTCCCTCTTAGAACTGCTTTTGCTGCATTTGGGTCGTTGTGTTTTCATTGTCATATGTCTCTAGGTATTTTCTGATTTCCTCTTTGATTTCTTCAGTGATCTCTTGGTTATTTAGTAGCATATTTTTTATCCTCCATGTGTTTGTATTTTTTACAGTGTTTTTTCCTGTAATTGATATCTAGCTCATAGCGTTGTGGTCAGAAAAGATACTTGATATGATTTCAATTTTCTTAAGTTTACCAAGGCTTGATTTATGACCCAAGATATGATCTACCCTGGAGAATGATCCGTGAGCACTTGAGAAGAAAGTGTATTCTGTTGTTATTGGATGTAATGTCCTATAAATATCAATTAAGTTCATCTTGTTTAATGTAACATTTAAAGCTTGTGTTTTCTTATTTATTTTCATTTTGGATGATCTGTCCATTGGTGAAAGTGGGGTGTTAAAGTCCCCTACTATGATTGTGTTACTGTCAATTTCCCCTTTTATGGCTGTTAGCATTTGCCTTATGTATTGAGGTGTTCCTGTGTTGGATGCGTAAATATTTTTAGTTGTTTTATCTTCCTCTTGGATTGATCCATTGATCATTATGTAGTGTGCTTCTCTGTCTCTTGCGATAGTCTTTATTTTAAAGTCTATCTTGTCTGATATCAGTATTGCTACTCCAGCTTTCTTTTGATTTTCATTTGCATGCAATATCTTTTTCCATCCCCTCACTTTCAGTCTGTATGTGTCCCTAGGTCTGAAGTGGGTCTCTTGTAGACAGCATTATATGGGTCTTGTTTTTATATCCCTTCAGCCAGTCTGTGTCTTTTTTGGTTGGAGCATTTAATCCATTTACATTTAAGGTAATTATCGATATGTATATTCCTATTACCATTTACTTAATTGTTTTGGGTTAATGTTTGTAGGTCTTTTCCTTCTCTTGTGTTTCCTGCCTAGAGAAGGTCCTTTAGCATTTGTTGTATAGCTGGTTTGGTGGTGCTGAATTCTCTTAAATTTTGTTTGTCTGTAAAGGTTTTAATTTCTGCATTGAATCTGAATGAGATCCTTGCTGGGTAGAATAATCATGGTTGTAGATTTTTCCCTTTCACCACTTTAAATATGTCCTGCCACTCCCTTCTGGCTTGCAGAGTTTCTGCTGCAAGATCAGCTGTTAACCTTTTGCGGATTCCCTTGTATGTTATTTGTTGCTTTTCCCTTGCTGCTTTTAATATTTTTTCTTTGTATTTAATTTTTGATAGTTTGATTAATATGTGTCTTGGAGTGTTTCTCCTTGCATTTATCCTGTATGGGACTCTCTGTGCTTCCTGGATTTGACTGACAATTTCCTTTCCCATGTTAAGGAAGTTTTCAACTATAATCTCTTCAAATATTTTCTCAGTCCCTTTCTTTTTCTCTTCTTCTTCTGGGACCCCTATTACTCGAATGTTGGGGTGTTTACTGTTGTCCCAGAGGTCTCTGAGACTGTCCTTAATTCTTTTCATTCTTTCTTCTTTATTCTGCTCTGTGGTAATTATTTCCACTACTTTATCTTCCAGGTCACTTATCCATTCTTCTGCCTCAGTTATTCTGCTATTGATTCCTTCCAGAGAATTTTTAATTTCATTTATTGTGTTGTTCATCATTGTTTGTTTGCTCTTTAGTTCTTCTAGGTCCTTGTTAAATGTTTCTTGTATTTTGTCTATTCTATTTCCAAGATTTTGGATCATCTTTACTATCATTACTCTGAACTATTTTTCAGGTAGACTGTATATTTCCTCTTCATTTATTAGGTCTGGTGGGTTTTTACCTTGCTCCTTCATCTGCTGTGTGTTTTTCTGTCTTCTCATTTTGTTTAACTTACTGTGCTTGGGGTCTCCTTTTCACAGGTTGCAGGTTCATAGTTCCCATTGTCTTTGATGTCTGCCCCCAGTGGGTGAGGTTGGTTCAGTGGCTTGTGTAGGCTTCCAGGTGGAGGGGACTGGTGCCTGTGTTCTGGTGGGTGGGACTGGATCTTGTCCTTCTGGTGAGCAGGGCCATGTCCAGTGGTGCATTTTGGTGTGTCTGTTAACTTAGTATGACTTTAGGTAGCCTCTCTGCTAATGGGTGGGGTTGTGTTCCCATCTTGCTAGTTGTTTGGCATAGGGCATCCAGCACTGGAGCTTGCTGGCCATTGGGTGGAGCTGGTCTTTTTGTTGAAACAGAGATCTCTGGGAGAGCTTTCGCTGACTGATATTACGTGGGGCCGGGAGGTCTCTGGTGGTCCAATATCCTGGACTCAGCTCTCCCACCTCGGAGCCTCAGGCCTGACACCCGGCCAGAGCACCGAGACACTGACAGCCACACAGCTCAGAAGAAAAGGAAGGAAAAAACAAGCAGATAGAACCCCAAACCAAATGGAAAAGCAAGAACTAAACAAAGTCATCCAAAGAAACATACAAACACACAGTCATAAAAAGAAAACAAACAAAAACAAGATAAAACAAAAACGAACGGTCAGAACCCTAGGACAAATGGTAAAAGCAAACCCAAATAGACAAAATCACAGAAAGAAATATACACTCACAAAAAGAGGAAAAAAAAATTTAATTTAAAAGATAAAATTTTTAAAAAATAAAATAAAAAAATTTTAAAAAGAGAAAAACCAAACCAATAAAAAAAATCCACCAATGATAATAAGCACTAAAAACTAAACTAAGAGAAACAGAAAAACCAGAAACAAGTCATACACAGAAAGCAAATCCCAAGTCTACAGTTGCTCCCAAAGTCCACTGCCTCAATTTTGGGAACATTCGTTGTCTATTCAGGTATTCCACAGATGTAGGGTTCATCAAGTTGATTGTGGGAATTTAATCTGCTGATCCTGAGGCTGTACAGAGAAATTTCCCTTTCTCTTCTTTGTACAACTCCTGGGGTTCAGCTTTGGTTTTGGCCCTGCCTCTGCATGTAGGCTGCCTCAGCCATGTTCCCTGCCCAGACAGGAGGGGGTTAAAACAGGGGCTGATTAGGGCTTTCTTGCTCACTCAGGCCAGGGAGAGGGAGGGGTACAATAGTCATAATTGGAATGCGGGGCAAGCCTGTGGCATCAGAGGCCAGTGTCACATTGCAACAAGCTGAGGTGTGCCACATGTTCTCCTGGGGAAGTTGTCCCTGGTTCTCGGGACCCTGCCAGTGGCAAGCTGCACAGGCTCCTGGGGGGGTTGTGGGTAGTGACCTGTGCTTGCACACAGATTCTTGGTAGAAGCGGCAGCAGCATTAGTGTTTCATGCCTGTCTCTGGGGTCCAAGCTGATAGCCATGGCTTGTGCCCATCTCTGGAGCTCGTTTAGGTGGTGCTCCGCCTTCTGTGGGTACATGGAGCAGGAATCCCCTCTCCTCGCACACCCCGAAACAATGGTCTCTTGACTCTTCGGCAGGTCCAGACTTTTTCCCAGACTCCCTCCTGGCTAGCTGTGGCAAACTAGCCCTTTTTAGGCCGTCTTCACGCAGCCAACCACAGTCCTCTCCCTGGGGTCTGACCTCCAAAGCCCAAGCCTCAGCTTCCAGCCCCCACCCACCTCAGCGGGTGAGCAGACAAGCATCTCAAGTTGGTGAGTGCTGGTCAGCACCGATCCTGTGTGGGAATCTATCTGCTTTGCTCTCTGCACCCCAGTTGCTGCGCTTTCCTCCGTGGGTCTGAAGCTTCCCCCGGCCCACCCCTGGCCCTGCCAGTGAAAGGGCTTCCTAGTGTGTGGAAACTTTTCCTCCTTCACAGCTCCCTCCCAGAGGTGCAGGTCATATCCCTATACTTTTGTCTCTGTTTTTTCTTTTGCCCTACCCAGGTACGTGATTATTTTCTTGCCTTTTGGGAAGTCTGAAGTCTTCTGCCAGCATTCAGTAGGTGTTCTGTAGGAGTTGTTCCACATGTAGATGTATTTTTGATGTATTTGTGTGGAAGAAGGTGATCTCCACATCTTACTCCTCCACCATCTTGAAGGTCTCCCTCTTTTACTTTTTAAAAAATAGTCAGTTCACTTCTATGAGGAACTATCCTGCAGGTTGTAAGTGGATGTCTTGGTGAGGCAGTTCCTCATGCCCTGACTCTTTCCTCACTGGAGTTGGTCATAGTGGCTGGTTTCCTTGTCCTAGTGCTCACATCATCCTTGTCTCTTTTTGACTATTTACCGATATTTTTAAAATATTTTCTGAGTTGCTTCAATATTTGTAGCAACAAGAACAAATCTACCATATGACCCAGCAATCCCACTACTGGGCATATACCCTGAGAAATTCAAAGAGTCATGTACCAAAATGTTCATTGCAGCTCTATTTACAATAGCCCGGAGATGGAAACAACCTAAGTGTCCATCATTGGATGAATGGATAAAGAAGATGTAGCACATATATACAATGGAATATTACTCAGCCATAAAAAGAAATGAAATTGAGCTATTTATAATGAGGTGGATAGACCTAGAGTCTGTCATACAGAGTGAAGTAAGTCAGAAAGAGAAAGACAAATACCGTATGCTAACACATATATATGGAATTTAACGAAAAAAAATGTCATGAAGAACCTAGGGGTAAGACAGGAATAAAGACACAGACCTACTAGAGAATGGACTTGAGGATGTGGGGAGGGGGAAGGGTGAACTGTGACAAAGCGAGAGAGAGGCATGGACATATATACACTACCAAACGTAAGGTAGATAGCTAGTGGGAAGCAGCCGCATAGCACAGGGAAGTCAGCTCGGTGCTTTGTGACCGCCTAGAGGGGTGGGATAGGGAGGGTGGGAGGGAGGGAGACGCAAGAGGGAAGAGATATGGGAACATATGTATATGTATAACTGATTCACTTTGTTATAAAGCAGAAACTAACACACCATTGTAAAGCAATTATACTCCAATAAAGATGTAAAAAAAAGAAAAAACAAATCTTTACTATGTTTCTCTACATTTGATAAAATCAAAGGATATTCATGAGGGGAATAACACACTTGTTTATATCATTGCCAATAAACTAGATGCTGAGGCATTCTTGGCTCTCCTTTCCTTTCGCTATCTTTCCTGTTATTACTCTTTTGTTTTTATATTCTCCTCTATATCGTATTTTAATACAGAAATTAAATAGAGAACTTGGGGTTAAAATGAAATCAATTACCATGTTTAATCTTTTGGAAATAAAAATGATAAGAACAAAAGGGACTCTAACAATTCGCCCTACAGTAAAGTCTAGTTGAGTCTTGTTTGGGAACCACAGTCCCAGGATGGATCCCAGTTCTCTTTTGTTCTCCAGTATTGGGCACTCAACCTCCCTGGCCTTGGTTTTTTGCTTCTGGGTGTTTTTTTGTTTTTGTTTTTGTTTTTTTGTAATAAAGTGTTGAAGAAATAAACTCTAAGTTTCCCTGCAGAGATGAAACTTGTCTTCAGTTGAGCATATGCTAAAAAATACAACAATTTATATTGCTCTATCTCTTATAAGAAGTTATAAGAAATAGCATAGAGTAATATAACAAAATATACTTTAACCAGTGATATTTCTGTTGAAAGTCAACTTGAGAAATGTACTTCTTTGAAAAAAACATTTCTCTCCCTCTATATTAGTTGATTATTTCAATATACTTTGTTAGATTGATGATGTTTTAAAACTTAATGAAGAATGAGCACTTCAATAATAACACTTTTTATCCATTAATAAGGGTTCAAATTTTATAATAAATTGCAATTCAATATCTGTATTTTCTCATAAAGCAAAATAGAAAATTTTGTTATTCAAAACTCTGCACCTTGAACATGTTTTTGTCATCATCCCTGCTCCTGAGTCTTTCTTCTCTATCAGTGCAGGGTAATGTCCTTGCACTGTCTCTTACTACCTATGAGGAAGAAAAGTGCCCAGAGTGACAGCTCTCTCCAGGAACAGTTGCCCTTCCTCCTAGACCCAGAACGAGGTGGGGGGAACTGCAAGTACAAATGGGGTACCAAACCACCCCATTCTCTCAGCATTGACTGTGAAATTGGCAGTCTCCTTTTCTACTTGAAACAGGAGGAAGTTGCTCATAAGTTTGAAAAAAGCATTTGACTAAAATAGGATTCCTGGTACTATAAAGCAAGATGTAAAATTGTGCGTGAATAAACTTTTTCTATTGTTTCACTTGAACATGAAAGTCACCTGGACTACACAGTGTGCTGTCTTTAAACAGCAGCAGGGAATTTTTAAAATGAGACTCTACTTAATGATGTTTCCACTTTTATCATCTCCAAAAGAGGCTTCAGAAAAGTATTCTCATATCATCACCCACAAAAGCAATCCCAAAGTCTCCACTTTATTCCTCATTTCAAGGTCTAAACCAGAATTGAGGTAACCATGAAATTTCCCCCACCCTCAACCTTGGGTATCCAAAAAGGAACAAGAAGTAAGGAAATTGTGTCAGGAAATCTGGGTCTTTACCTCAACTCTTTTTTTTTGCGGTACGCGGGCCTCTCACTGTTGCGGCCTCTCCTGTTGCGGAGCACAGGCTCCGGACACGCAGGCTCAGCGGCCATGGCTCACGGGCCCAGCCGCTCCGCGGCATGTGGGATCTTCCCGGACCGGGGCACGAACCCGCATCCCCTGCATCGGCAAGCGGACTCTCAACCACTGCGCCACCAGGGAAGCCCTTCCTCAACTCTTGAAACAACCATCTGTGTGGTCATTAACCTCTCTGGGCCTCAGTTTCCACATCTGCAAAATGAGGGAATTGGACTTCCCTCATTTTGAGCGCCATCCCTCTAGCTATAAAAATCCACAACACTAAAACAAATAATTTTTAACAGCAAATTCACTGAAACAACTTCACTTACAGACTCAGTAAGTCAGTCTCTGCCTTGACATTAGGAAGACTTTGTCTGATCAGGCTGTGGGGAAGAAGTAGGAAATTGGAGACTTAAGAGAAAGAAGAATTCAGTGACTGCATTTACTTGCGAGAAAGTAAATTTATATTTGGGATTTGGAACAAATTGAGATGGGCAAGATGCAGTGATTGTTGGTCCTTCTCTACATTGACAGTAGGTTTGAGTTCTGGGACACTCTCTGAGGTCAGATCCCATCGCTGGCCTCATGATACCTTAAGTAAAGTTAGGAGATTAGGCACAAAGCCTTGGTCTTATGCCCCCTGCTACTGCATCACTTCCTGAGACTCACAACTATTCCACTCAGTGAGCAATACCTACAGTTTAATTCAGTAACTCAATACAGTCTCTGCTGTTCAAATGCAAACATCCCAAGGTGAGAGTGTATTCAGTTTTTCTTCAGTGTACATGAGTTTATAGACCCTTTCCTCAGATAAAATTTTGATGAGAAAAGAGAAGAGATTACTTCACCATCAGGGGTTAAAAAGTGGATAACAAAGAGGCTGGAAGGCAAAAGAAACTGGCCCTAAACCCAGATTTTTTAGTTCTCAACAGATCTGCATAGATGCCATGGTTCACAAGAGATCGAAGTACTGTTCTGCAAAGGATAAGAACAGCCTAAAACCTGGCTTAGAGAATGGTGAGAATCCACCTTTAACCAAATAAAGTTGGTAATAAGTCTGGGCAAGAAAAGTACTGAGAAGCTAAAATCTTATTATCTATCGTTATCACAGGATGAGGGGTGGAAATTTACCAAATAACTCAACCCTCATCTAAACTCCAACACATCTCTTGATTTTAACTATTTTGACTATAATCTTTCTAAGCCTATTAGTAGGGTGACCGTATAATTTACCAAACCAATGGGGACACTTTCAAGAATGAAAGGGAATGCTATTTTTAACAGTGCCAGGGCTTGTGTAAACCAGGACTATCCCAGTAAAACCAGATGTATGTTTACCCACAGTAACTCTCCTACGTTCTTGGATGGGGTATTCTATATAAAGTAACTTTCCCACTATGATCCAAGTCATGAACACTCATTTCACTCTGTTGAAATGCAGTGATGCCCTCTGGATTTAGCGTATTCTGTACTGCTACACCACTGGACCTCACACCCTAGTCGGCATCACAATCACCAGAGGGCTTGTTTGATTGCTGAGCTCCACCCTCAGAGTTTCTGATTCAGTCAGTCTGAGGTTGGGCCTGGTACTCGTATTTCTAAATTAACAAGTGGTCCTGATGCTGCTGGTCCAGGCATCATACTGTGAGAAGCACAGACTGTACTCAGTGATCTCAGATAGCTGTCCCTTTCTTTCTTCATTCTTATGCCTGCATTTTGTAGTCCATCAGCATCTGGTCTTAGGTGTCAGTTATCAGTATACCTGTCCCTAACGAGCTTAGTCTTCTAATTCCTTTTATTCCTTCTAAGGTATTTCTTCTAATTTCCTGTTGATTCAGAAGATAAACATGCAAGTTTATTAGAACCCTCTGTAAAATAAGTGCATAAATAGGCTTATTTATTCATTTCTTCATTCAACCAACATGTATTTGAGTTTTCTCCAGGCTATCACTCAGAGAAAAGACCTGAGCTGCATCTATTTTGGCTACTCACAGACCTTGCTTGCTTTATTTTCTGACTCCTAGCTGAGCTTCAAAGAAGTATTTTTATCCACATAAACGTGGAATAAGTGAGGGATAACTGTAATAGTCATTTAGAGGACATGTAACTTAAAAGATATCTACTAAATTTTAAAAATGGTTAGATGCTATTGCTACATAACCTCGCTTTACAGAGAGAGCAACATTCATTTTTACAAAGATTTTCTCAGTAAAGTCTTTACAAAGATATGACAATAACTCATAATGTCCAACCCATATTTGTCATCAACCCTACTCTTGTGAAATTATTGTTATTCACACAATACTGTCATCAAGTCACCACCATGTTTCTTAGTCCATCCACTGCATATTGCATAGTGTCAGTTCATATTTAACTGAGACATAGGGATTCTGCTAGAAATAGAATAGAACAAACTCAGCTTTAAAGTAGTCTCGGAGACAGCAAATCCACTTTTAGCCAATAAATCTACTTTTAGCTAATCTGAGAACTTTGTGGCTGTTGAGCTATAATTATTTCTTTAGTTCTTCACTGCCCTGCAATAGAAACTCCTTGACACCAGGAAGTTGCTCTAATGAAAACTGATGTGGGAGTGATGTGTAAAAGAACAAGAATTCTCACAAGCTCTGAGGAAAAGAGAGTCCTCAGTGGTAGGTCCTTTCCAGTCTAGGACGTCAAGACAGAGTATGAGACTATCCAGTTGCATCTCCTGCCCTTCATTCAGTGTGAATGCTGTCAGCGCAGTGCAGGGCAGTTTGCAACTAGGAAGGAACTGGGCTGTAGGGTCAGGCAAACCTGGCCTCAAGATTCTTCTCTGTCACCCACTTATGTGATAAAAAGCCCCAAGACTCTCACTTCCTAGAATTATCCTTTCTTTTACGACCTAAACAAAATGACTCACAGTCCAGCACCTTCCCAATATTTCTGAGGATTTTAGGAGGAGAGACATTCACGTTCCCACTCTTTCTTGCTCTAAATTCTTACTCCAAATTCAATTCTCCATCCCCACTCATATCTTCTCTCCTGTAACCACTCTCCTCCCTCTTCCTCACTTCACCCTAAACATGGGCCACACAACCAAAGCACTTTCTATGCAAGACTCTTAAGTGTAACAAGGTTTTACTAAGTTTTGACTGCAACCAAGAATAATCCAACATGGTGCAAAAAAGAGCTTTGAATTCAATGCATAGCTCACTGTGTCTAAAAATGCTTTGACCATTTTCAATCAGATGGTCTTTCTTCTTCAGGTTCTGACTTGCCACTTGGTGCCTGGCCATACACGGTCTCCAAGCACTCTCTCCATTCTCTTCATTCCTATGTCTTCCAGAAATCCTGTCCTCCTCTCAAGTCACTAGGCATTTCAGTTACTTGATTATGCAGAGCCATTTGGTTTCTCAAACTCCATCTTAGACGGCTTGTTGGGTCCTTTAAATAGCCAAAAACAAGCTCTCCACCCCTGAAATTAATTATATTGCTATCCTGGAATTTTAATGCAACAACCACAGTCGTCCTTTTAAATCGCATTTTTTTCCTTTACATGACGGTAGCCACACGAATGTGTACAAGACAATTAATTCAGCTGAGCCTCAGTTTAGTCACCTATTCATCTGGTTGTTATGAAGATGAAATGTAAAAGCCCAGCATAATACTTGCCAAATGGTAGCTGCTGATATTATCAAGCATCATAAATTTCCACTGGAAAGGGTAATTAATAACAACCACTTGGGTAGTATTTGCCAACACTCACAGCCAGTAGCTGACGTGCCAGACTGAAGCTGAGATACCACACTCTGGTATCCTGATCCCCTGGGCACCATGTTTTCAAGAAAATACATAGCTAGAAATATCGGGCAAATCATCTCATCCAAGAGCTAAAAATATCACTACCATCTCCCAATAGCAAGTGATGGTATTCTAGCTTGCTTATGTTGTTTATGTCTTTCTCTCAGAGAGGAGCACAGAGCTGGACAGAGGCCCAGCTATGTGCTACACACTTCTGTGATCCATTGCCTGCCACCATGTGTCTGCTCTGAGAACAGACTGCAGTACAGTTTTACAAGGATTTTAATTTCCCAGTGAAATAAAAGTTGGTCTGTAGATAATCTGCAAATCATTTCGGTCAACAGATGAGTTAATGTCAGTTAATGTCAATGAATTGAATTAATGTCAATGAAAAAGTCAAATTTAAGGCAAATACCAGGGGGTAGGCTTGAATTAGGTCCTATTTGCCTAATCCTTGTTCCCAGGTTATCCTCACATCAAAGTGACTCAAGTCTTTCTCTGGGCAAAAATCTCTCTCTCCCTCTCACACACACACTTTTTACAAGTTCCAAGATGATTCCTACTCTCACAGACCTTCCCTTGAACCATAACTCAAGTGCCCACTTACAAAGGAGGTGGCCTCAGTACTTTTGCCTTGGTGGTACATGTACTGTGCACCAGCTATGTGCCAGGCTCTCTGCTACATGCTTCACATGCATAATCTCAATTATTTTCTCAGCAACACAATGAGATAGATATCATTGTGCTTTAAAACAGAAGACTGATACTCAGAGAAGGAAAGGTACTTGAACATGGCCACACAATCAGTAAGTGGATAGACAGGATTCAAATCCAGGTCTGTCAGATGTCAAGTCTCATGTTTTTCACCACAAAATTTACCGTGTGTGAGACCGTCAACCATTAGCTCAAAAAAGATTTCTACCTAGACTCAAAGAACTCTAGAATTCTTAGTGTGAACTGCTCACTGTCTAAAATACTTCCAAATATATTTATCTCTACCAAACTGGGGATAGTGTGGCATTCCTGTGGAAGGCAGGGATAGTCCACAATTTTTGGCTAATTTGATAAATTATAAGGTGCTATCCAGTAAAACACGAGCAATTTATATATTTTGAGCCCTAGGCACCACCTCAACAATGGAGTACCCATTCTCAACCCTTGTTCTTTCCAGTTCAGCTTACATCATCGTGCCCTTTATTGTTCTAATGGCCAACTCTCATTACGGCATTTGTTTTCTTAAAACTGTCCTTTTACCCTCTGAAGTGTCTCTGCTTAGCTTTGAAGTCCCTGTACAATTTGGCCCCAGTGTAATGTTTCCGTTTCATCTTCCACCCGTCCTCACACCTAGATAGCCTCCCAGTCAAGCAAAACCACTCAAGACGAACCTCACATGCCCTGAGCCTTTATTCTACAATTTTAAATGTCCTAGGGACTTCCCTCGTGGCCCAGTGGTTAAGAATTTGCCTGCCAATTCAGGGGACACGGGTTCGATCCCTGGTCCGGGAAGATCCCACATACCGTGGAGCAACTAAGCCCACGCGCCACAACTACTGAGCCTGCATTCTATAGCCCATATGCCACAACTACTGAGCTCGTGTGCCACAACTACTGAAGCCCACATGCCTAGAGCCTTTGCTCTGCAACAAGAGAAGCCACCACAATGAGAAGCCTGAGTACCACAACAAAGAGTAGCCCTAGCTCACTGCAGCTAGAGAAAGCCCACACGCAGCAACGAAGACACAACGCAACCAAAAATAAATAAATAATAAATGTATTTAAAAAATAAAAATAAAATAACATGTCTGGGTTCAGGATTGAAGTGAGAGTAAATTTCTCTGTAATAAAAAGCAACAGGGGGGCTTCCCTGGTGGCGCAGTGGTTGAGAGTCCGCCTACTGATGCAGGGGACACGGGTTCGTGTCCCGGTCCGGAAAGATCCCACATGCCGCGGAGCAGCTGGGCCCGTGAGCCATGGCCGCTGAGCCTGTGCATCCGAAGTCTGTGCTCCGCAACGGGAGAGGCCACAACAGTGAGAGGTCTGCATACCGCAAAAAAAAAAAAAAAAAAAAGCAACAGGGACTTCTCTGGTGGCCCAGTGGTTAAGATTCTATGCTCCCAATGCAGGGGGCATGGGTTCGATTCCTAGTCAGAGAACTAAGATCCCACATGCCACATGGCACAGCCAAAAAAAAAAAAAAAAAGCAATAGAAATTTACCGTAGTGAGATACCACTTCACACCTACTAGGATTGCTATAATCAAAAAAGTGGAAAATAGGGGCTTCCCTGGTGGTGCAGTGGTTGAGAGTCCGCCTGCCGATGCAGGGGACACGGGTTCGTGCCCCGGTCCGGGAAGATCCCACATGCCGCGGAGCGGCTGGGCCCGTGAGCCATGGCCGCTGAGCCTGCGCGTCCGGAGCCTGTGCTCCGCAACGGGAGAAGCCACAACAGTGAGAGGCCCGCGTATCGCTAAAAACAAAACAAAACAAAACAAAAAGTGGAAAATAACAAGTGATGGCAAGATATAGAGAAATCAGAACGTTCATACATTGCTAGTGGGAACGTAAAATGGTAGAGCCACTGTAGTTTCTCAAAGAGTTAAACATACAACTACCATATGACTCAGCAATTCCACTCCTAAGCATATATACAAAAGAACTGAAAGGAAGGACTTGAACAGATATCTGTACGCCAGTGTTAATAGCAGCACTATTCACAATAGCCAAAAGGTGGAAACAAACCAAATGTCCATCAGTAGAAGAACAGCTAAACAAAACATGGTATAGATATACAATGGAATACTGTTCAGCCATAAGAAGGAATGAAACTTTGATATACGCTACCCCATGAATGGACTTTGAAAAGATTATGCTTATTGAACTAAGCCAGACACAAAAAGCCACATATTGTATGATTTCACTTATACGAAATATCCAGAATAGGCATATCGGTAGACCTAGAGGGCAGTTTAGTGGTTGCCAAGGACTAGGATGAGGGGTATAGAGTGTGATTGCTTAATGAGGACAGAGTTTCCGTTTGGGGTGATGGGGACTATATAATGCTGATGGTCGCACAACATTGTAAATGTACTAAATGGCACTGAATTTTACACTTTAAAATGGTTTAAATGATAAATTTTGTTATTTTTATCACAATAAAACATTTAAACGTTTATAGAAATGACTCATAAAAACTGCTCTATTTATTCACTAACTCATTTATCCAAGTATGCTTGCCTTGAGGAGAAATGGATCCCTAGCCTGTTGTAATGATTGTTTATTTGGAATTGATAAAAACAAAAATCAGTGTCAAAGTGAAGGAACTCGGTCCCTTTGTTTTTGTTATTCAAACTCCAGGCATAATGATTGACCTGGTATGCAGCTGTGAATTGGTAGTATTAATAGTTCGAGAAATTTATCAAATTAGTCAAGGTGAACTAGATTCAAGTCAAATCAATAAATAATCAATCATCCATGAGAAATATTCAAAGGGTTTTTTAAGTTTTATATCTATATTCCTGAGAAGCTCTCTGACAGTGAATCTGGGGCCCAATCCCCCCAATAATAGTTACATTTCAGACGTACATTCATCCATTGCCACCAATTACCTATTAATCAGTGGTAAAGAATGAAAAACACTTTGCAAAGTGTCCAAAGAGAAGGACAGCCTTGATAAATTCTCACTTTTTAGGAACTGGTAACCAACCAGAAAAATTGTTCAGCACAGCAAATTCAGTACAACAGTTCGTTTCTGTAAAAATGGATTCTCCTTCCAGACAACTTAAATGAACAAACATAATCAAATGAGAAAATATGCATTTCTCCTACCATTCAGGGCAATGCTCTGCATAAAATTTGCAGTAATTTCAGTTTCAACCATTTGCTAGGAAATATGATATTATTCCTGGAGTCATTACAGACAGTCATTTGGAATAGAGATGCCAGAAAAAACACTGTACAGTTTAATGTGTGACACTGTTTCACTTTTTTTTCTGATGGTTATTGCTTTTTGAACACTGGTTCTGACTCTGGACCTTTCAAAATTATTCACTCAAATATTATTATCTGAAGCTCTAGTGCTGGACAGGACAGAGCATACACTGCATAGAAGAAATAGCAGTGGCTTTTGAAGCCAGAAGATTCAGATTAAAATCCTTCCTCTTGGGGGCTTCCCTGGTGGCCCAGTGGTTGGGAGTCCGCCTGCCAATGCAGGGGAAATGGGTTCGTGCCCCGATCTGGGAGGATCCCACATGCCGCGGAGCGGCTGGGCCCCTGAGCCATGGCTGCTGAGCCTGCGCGTCCAGAGCCTGTGCTCCGTGGCGCGAGAGGCCACAGCAGTGAGGGGCCTATGTACCGCAAATAAATAATAATAAAATCAAATCCTTCCTCTGAAGAAAAGGACCTACAAAAACAAACCATAACAATTAAGAAAATGGTAATAGGAATATAAAAATAAATAATTACCTTAAACATGAATGGATTAAATGCTCGAACCAAAAGACACAGGCTCGCTGAATGGATACAAAAACAAGACCCATATACATGCTGTCTACAAGAGACCCATTTCAGACCTAGGGACACATACAGACTGAAAGTGACGGTATGCAAAAAGATATTCTATGCAAATGGAAATCAAAAGAAAGCGGGAGTAGCAATACTCATACCAGATAAAATAGACTTTAAAATAAAGAATGTCACAAGAGACAAGGAAGGACAGTACATAATGATCAATGGACCAATCCAAGAAGAATATATAACAATTATAAATATATATGCACCCAACATAGGAGCACCTCAATACACAAAGCACCTGCTAATAGCTATCAAAGAGGAAATCGACAGTAACACAATAATAGTGGGGGACTTTTAACACCTCACTTATACCAATGGACAGATCATCCAAAATGAAAATAAATAAGGAAACACAAGCTTTAAATGACACAACAGACCAGATAGATTTAATTGATATTTATAGGACATTCCATCCAAAAACAGCAGATTACACTTTCTTCTTAAGTGCACACGGAACATTCTCCAGGATAGATCACATCTTGGGTCACAAATCAAGCCTCAGTAAATTTAAGAAAATTGAAATCATATCAAGCATCTTTTCTGACCACAACACTATGGGATTAGAAATCAATTACAGGGAAAAAAACGTAAAAAAACAAACAAATAGAGGCTAAACAATACGTTTCTACATAACCAAGAGATCACTGAAGAAATCAAAGAGGAAATCAAAAAACATCTAGAGACAAATGACAATGAAAACACGACAATCCAAAACCTATGGGATGCAGCAAAAGCAGTTATAAGAGGGAAGTTTATAGCTATACAAGCCTACCTCAAGAAAGAAGAAAAATCTCAAGTAAACAATCTAACATTACACCTAAAGGAACTAGAGAAAGAAGAAAAAACAAAACCCAAAGTTAGCAGAAGGAAAGAAATCATAAAGATCAGAGAAGAAATAAATGAAATGGAAGCAAGGAAAACAATAGCAAAGATCAATAAGACTAGAAGCTGGTTCTTTGAGAAGATAAACAAAATTGATAAACCATTAGCCAGACTCATCAAGAAAAAGAGGGAGAGGGGCTTCCCTGGTGACGCAGTGGTTAGGGGTTCGCCTGCCAATGCAGGGGACATGGGTTCGTGCCCCAGTCCAGGAGGATCCCACGTGTCGTGGAGCAGCTGGGCCCGTGAGCCAAGGCCACTGGGCCTACACGTCTGCAGCCTTTGCTCCGCAGTGGGAGAGGCCACAGCAGTGAGCGGCCCACGTGCTGCAAAAAAAAAAAAGAGGAGAGGACTCAAATCAATAAAATTAGAAATGAAAAAGGAGAAGTTACAACAGACACTGCAGAGATACAAAGCATCCTAAGAGACTACTACAAGCAACTCTATGCCAATAAAATGGACAACCTGGAAGAAATGGAAAAATTCTTAGAAAGGTATAAGCTTCCAAGACTGAACAGGAAGAAACAGAAAATATGAACAAACCAATCACAAGTAATGTAATTGAAACTGTGATTAAAATTCTTCCAACAAACAAAAGTCCAGGACCAGATGGCTTCACAGGTGAATTCTATCAAACATTTAGACACAAGCTAACACCCATCCTTCTCAAACTCTTCCAGAAAATTGCAGGGGAAGGAACACTCCCAAACTCATTCCATGAGGCCATCATCACGCTGATACCAAAACCAGACAAAGATACTACAAAAAAAGAAAATTACAGACCAATATCACTGATGAATATAGATGCAAAAATCCTCAACAAAATACTAGCAAACAGAATCCAGCAACACATTAAAAGGATCATACACCATGATCAAGTGGAATTTATCCCAGGGATGCAAGGATTCTTCAATGTACGCAAATCAATCAATGTGATACACCATATTAACAAATTGAAGGAGAAAAACCATATGATTATCTCAATAGATGCAGAAAAAGCTTTTGACAAAATTCAACACCGATTTGTGATAAAAAAAACTATACAGAAAGTGGGCATAGAGGACCCACAGAGGAACCTACCTCAACATAATAAAGGCCATATATGACAAACCCACAGCACACATCATTCTCAATGGTGAAAAACTGAAAACATTTCCTCTAAGATCAGGAACGAGACAAGGATATCTGCTCTAGCCACTATTATTTGGCATAGTTTTGGAAGTCCTAGCCACAGCAATCAGAGAAGGAAAAAAAATACAAATTGGAAAAGAAGAAGTAAAACTGTCACTGTTTGCAGATGACATGATGCTATACATAGAGAATCCCAAAGATGTCACCAGAAAACTACTAGAGCTAATCAATGAACTAGGTAAAGTTGCAGGATACAAAATTAATGCACAGAAATCTCTTGCATTCCTATACACTAATGATGAAAAACCTGAAAGAGAAATTAAGGAAACACTCCCATTTACCACTGCAACAATAAGAATAAAATACCTAGGAATAAACCTACCTAAGGAGACAAAAGACCTGTATGCAGAAAACTATAAGGCATTCATGAAATAAATTAAAGATGATACAAACAGATGGAGAGATATATCATGTTCTTGGATTGAAAGAATCAACACTGTGAAAGTGACTATACTACCCAAAGCAATCTACAGATTTAGTGCAATTCCTCTCAAATTACCAATTGTATTTTTTACAGAACTAGAACAAAAAATCTTAAAATTGCATGAAGACACAAAAGACCCCAAAGAGCCACAGCAGTCTAGAGGGAAAAAAACAGAGCTGGGGGAATCAGACTCCCTGACTTCAGACTATACTACAAAGCTACAGTAATCAAGACAATATGGTACTGGCACAAAAACAGAGCTATAGATCAATGGAACAGGATAGAAAACCCAGAGATAAACCAACGGACCTATGGTCAACTAATCTATGACAAAGGAGGCAAGGATATACAATGGAGAAAAGACAGCCTCTTCAATAAGTGGTGCTGGGAAAACTGGACAGCTACATGTAAAAGAATGAAATTAGAACACTCCCTAACACCATACACAAAAATAAACTCAAAATAGATTAGAGACCTAAATGTAAGACCTGACACTGTAAAACTCTTAGAGGAAAAGATAGGAAGAACACTGTTTGACATAAATCACAGCAAGATCTTTTTTGATCCACCTCCTAGAGTAAAGGAAATAAAAACAAAAATAAACAAATGAGACCTAATGAAACTTAAAAGCTTTTGCACAGCTAAGGAAACCACAAACAAGATGAAAAAACAACGCTCAGAATGGGAGAAAATATTTGCAAACTAATCAACAGACAAAGGAGTAATCTCCAAAATATATAAACAGTTCATGCAGCTCAATGTTAAAAAAACCAACAACCCAATCCAAAAATGGGCAGAAGACCTAAATAGACATTTTTCCAAAGAAGACATACAAATGGCCAACAAACACATGAAAGAATGCTCAACATCATTAATCATTAGAGAAATGCAAATCAAAACTACAATGAGATATCACCTCACATCAGTCAGAATAGCCATCGTCAGAAAATCTACAAACAACAAATGCTGGAGAGGGTGTGGAGAAAAGGGAACCCTCTTGCACTGTTGGTGGGAATGTAAATTGACACAGCCACTATGGTGAAAAGTATGGAGGTTCCTTAAAAAACTAAAAATAGAACTACCATATGACCCAGCAATCCCACTACTGGGCATATACCCAGAGAAAACCATAATTCAAAAAGACACATGCACCCCAATGTTCATTGCAGCACTATTTACAATAGCCAGGTCATGGAAGCAACCTAAATGCCCATTGACAGACAAATGGATAAAGAAGATGTAGTACATATATGCAATGGAATATTACTCAGCCATAAAAAGGAACGAAATTGGGTCATTTGTAGAGACGTGGATAGAGTTAGAGACTGTCACACAGAGTGAAGTAAGTCAGAAAGAGAAAAACAAATATCGTATTTTAACGCATATATGTGGAACCTAGAAAAATGGTACAGAAGAACCAGTTTGCAGGGCAGAAATAGAGACATAGAGACACAGATGTAGGGAACAAACATATGGACACCAAGGGGGGAAAGTAGTGGGGGGGGATGTTTGTGTTGGTGGTGGGATTAATTGGGAGATTGGGATTGACATATATACACTAATATGTATAAATGGATAACTAATAAGAACCTGCTATATAAAAAAATAAATAAAATAAAAATTAAAAAAATAATCCTTCCTCTGCTTCTTTTCAGCTGGGGAAACCAGTCCCTTAAACCTAGTCCTTCATGATCCCCATTTGTATAACAGGAAGGATAAAAGAATCTGTCCTACATACTTCACGAAATTGCTCTGAAGATTAAAATGAGATGGTGATAGAAAGGAACGAAACTATTTGTAATGAGGTGGATGGACCTAGAGTCTGTCATACAGAGTGAAATAAATCAGAAAGAGAAAAACAAATACCGTATGCTAACGCATGTATATGGAATCTAAAAAAAAACGGTACTGATGAACCTAGTGGCAGGGCAAGGAAAAAGACGCAGATGTAGAGAACGGACTTGAGGACACAGAGGGGGAAGGGGAAGCTAGGACGAAGTGAGAAAGTAGCACTGACATATATACACTACCAAATGTAAAATGGATGGCTAGTGGGAAGCTTCTGTACAGTACAGGGAGATCAGCTCAGTGCTTTGTGAAGACCTAAGGGGTGGGATAGGGAGGGTGGGAGGGAGATGCAAGAGGGAGGGGATATGGGGATATATGTATACGTATAGCTGATTCACTTTGTTATACAGCAGAAACTAATACACCATTGTAAAGCAACTATACTCTAATAAAGATATAAATAAAATAAAATGAGATAGTGATTGTGAAAGTAAATTGTAAGGGATCATGTTGAAAATAGCGGTGATGGTAGTGCTGATGAAGAAGGCAGCAATACAGCCCCTGACTAACAGAAAAGACAATCTATTAAGACATTCACATTCCACTAAGGGCACAGATTCTACTCATCCTGTCCTCACTCCTGGCTGAAAAGTTCTGCTCCTCAAATAAACAAAGGTAACTTACTAGAGGAAAAGTGGGGTAAAGTTTACCTTGTGGCTAGTAATTAATGAAGAATTAAAACATAAAAGTTGAAAGATTCATCTATGTTTCTATTTTATTCTAACTGCTTCTACTAAAACATATAGCTTCCTTTCTTTCAGTTAATAATAATCATTTGAAATTCCTTCTTATTCAGAATAATTTTTAAATATACCACTGCATAAAAAATTTACAAAAAGTTAAGTTCAAAAATAAAACACATTGATCTTGTGTGTTATTTGCTGTTGCTCCCCATCCGCTATTGGTTTGGAAATTCTACCATTAGATGTTAATGCATGGTAGAGTCTTTCTTGAAAGCAGTAAAATTATGCAGTCTCTTTGCCCCTGAAGTTCTTTTATAGAAATTGATTCCAAAGGAATATTTGTAGATGTTCATCAAGATTTAGCTGTAAAGATTTTCAACACATGCTACTTGCAATATCAGAAAATTGGAAATAACCTAAATGTTCAGCCACTGAGTGGTCATATAACTATGGTATTTCTGGAATTTAAAAGGATTTCCTTTTCTTTATACAGTTCTGCATTACCTACAATAAGCATCTATTGATCTCATCATAGTAAAATACACAATAAATTTTATTTTATGAAAATAATTGGTCATTTTGATTACTATCACAAATTTAACAAATGCATGTATATCATTCCTTCCTGAAACCCCACTAAAATGACAGTAAAGGGAATGTTTTAAGGCATAAAACTACAAGAACAAAGGGCAAAAGGGGAAGCAGCAATAGCCACAAACTTTTGGAAGCTGGAAAGCACATGGATCATTGATAACAGACTGCACAGACTTGAGAAAGCTGAAGTCTAAATAGGTACCGGGGAAAGCCAAAAAGGAACTGGATCTACATCACAGATTCTCCCAAAGACTCAGGAATTAACAGCACGAGGCACCTCTGGAATAGACGAAGGGGACCAGCAACAGAAAGGCAGCCTGAAAGTCTGCTTAAGAAGCTAGGGCTCCTGGTCATCCCTTTCCCCATCCTGCACAGGCCAGCTTCTCTTCCTCTCATGAACCAGCAGAAGGCAACACAGAACCCACCCAGCAAATGGAGAATGAAGAGGCCCTGATGACAGGGAGAGGGACAAAGTCCCAATGACATGAACACTAGACCCTAAGCTCCATGACGGCACAGAATGTTACCTGCTTTATTGACAACAATTTGTATCGCATGTGCCTGTAACTATATTTCACACGTAGGAGGCACTTGGTAAATATTCATAGAACATATCGTCTGAGCCCCAGATACAGCATTATCCCCTGGCTTTTCAATTATATGGACCAATAAATTACCTTTTATGGGTAAGCCATTTGGAGTCAGATTTCTGTCATTTGCAACTAAGGTTGTGATATCACACTAAGATATCACTCTTCTATACAAATCTACTCTTCCCAAAAATCCGAGCCAAAAAAAAAAAATATATATATATATATATATATATATATATGTATTCCTTAGCTACTCCTTCCCTAGCAAAGCCCATACTCATTAAGTTGCATAATATTCCACCTGCCCTTGTAATACGTGAAGTAAATCAGAGTGCAGTCGTCTTGTGACTTGAATTAGAAATCATAGCTCTTTGTTACCTGCTTGTTACTTACAACTCAATCTGACCACTTACACCACATTGTAAAGCAACCATACTCCAATAAAATAACAAAATAAAGTAATAGTAATAACATGTAAATTTAAAAAACTCCAATCCCTCATTCTCTTCATACCTTCTTCCCTTGTGGTTGTTGAATTGACACTGTTGGAAGGTTGTTAAAGAAAAAATCTTACAGAGAGTTTATTTTTTTCTGATACTATTGCCAGCAACAAGGAGAGAGAGCACAGACCATGTCTAGATGCCTGGCTCTGTAGAAACGAAGGGCTGGAGAGCTGGGATGGGGGGATCATAGGCCACCTGTGTTTGCTAATTGGCCTTACCCAAAGGAAAAGTAAACTTCCTCTGATCTTCATGACAAGAGATAGTTTTACAACTTGGACCAAGGAGTCTGAGGGTAGGCTCCTACCCTCCCACTGAGACCACGAGAGAGGGGCTCTATCTCCTTCAATGATTACATTTCAAAGTGAAGGCTCCCAGGTCCTTGAGAAAGACATTCCTGGGTTGTAAAACAGGCAAGAGGCTTTTTAAAAGATTTATTTCTCAAAGGGCCGAGAAAGGACTCATAATGACAAGTTTTCTGAAGTAAATGCTCTAGGAAAAGGTAGGTCAGGGGCATCAAATCAAGCGGAAACCTGCTTAAAGCTAAAGGGAACTTTAAGGCCACCTTGATCAAGACCTTGATCAAGCAAACTGCCATTTTTTACAATCACAAAATCTCTGTCAATGTTGTCGTTTCACTGGATTTCCTCCTAAGAGGAATAAAAACCCTTAGTTTTATTTATTCAGGAAAATTCTGTAAGGAGAGTTAACCTCATGTCCCGCAAAAGAACTTATGTTCCCCTGTCTGATGTCCATTGGTCTTCTTGGGACACGGTGAAATCCACCCTGAGTAGAGTATGTAATCTCTCATCCTACGTGATTCCCCCACAGAAACTACCCATGAATTCAAACACTGGTTGCCACTACGTGAATACAGTAATGTTGGGTGTTACTAACACAGGGGAAAGATTCGGTAATGGGAATCAGATAAAGGTCTTTCACTGCAGCCATTCAGAAACCCCCTCAAGGGGGAGGCTAATGATGTGCAAAAGCCATATCAAAGAGGAAACAGAGTTAAGAAGTTGAAGGAAGAAGCTCACTCTTCTCCCAATCTATCAAACTCCCCCTGGGTTTCCTTCCCTCCCTAGCAGGCCCCTTGATCAGTCAACTCAATCACCTGTACCAGCTTCCCTAATTCTCTTACCTCAATGTCCTTATACCTTAATCCTACCCTATCGATCTCTAAACTTGGATCAGTTCAACAGTTTACTTTCTCTACCATTACTGCTACAAAGCTGAGTACTACTGGAGAAATCTCACAACTTCATCTGGCGGCAGTATTATATACGTCAAGCTTCTGTAGACAGAATAACGCTCCCGGGCTTCCCTGGTGGCGCAGTGGTTGAGAGTCCGCCTGCCGATGCAGGGGACGCGGGTTCGTGCCCCGGTTTGGGAGGATCCCACATGCCACGGAGCGGCTGGGCCCGTGAGCCATGGCCGCTGAGCCTGCGCGTCCGGAGCCTGTGCTCCGCAACAAGAGAGGCCACAACAGTGAGAGGCCCGCGTACCGAAAAAAAAAACAACGCTCCCCACAAGGATGTCACGTGCCAAACCCCAGAATCTAGGAACATGTGACCTTATATGGCAAAAGGAACTTTACAGGTGTGATTAAGTTAAGGGTCTTGAAATTAGGAGATTATCCTGGATTATCCAAGTAGACCCAAGGGTCAATCAACAGAAAAGGTGGGACAATAGAAGCAGAGAGGGAGTGATGTGCTTTGAAGATGTAGGAGAGGACCATGAACCAAACGCTGCAGGTGTCCTCTAGAAGCTGGAAAAGGCAAGGATACAAATTCTCCCCTCTATCTTCCAGAAGCAGCAGAGCCCTGCAGACACCTTAATTCTAGTCCCATAAGACTCATTTCAGACTTCTGATGCCCAGAACTGTAAGATAATAAGTATGTGGCTTTCCCAGGTGGCTGCCGAAGATGGCAGAGGGGCAGATGGAGCTCCATGGCTGATGCCATCTACTGGCCAACCAGGGGCATCACGACCAAGGAGGTACTGCTGGGCCAGAAGGTGGTGTTTGTACGCTGTGAGGGCATCAGCATTTCCAGCAATTTCTACAGAAACAAGGGCAGACCATTCGAGGTATGCTGCCTCACAAGACCAAACGAGACTAGGGTCCCTGGACCACCACAAGATGTTTGATGGGATCCTGCTGCCCTATGACAAGGCAAAGTGGATGATTCCTGCTGCCCTCTAGGTTATGCATCTGAAGTCTATACGAATATTTGCCTACCTGGGGTGCCATGTGATTGGCTGGAAGTACCAGGCAGTGGCGGCCACCCTGAAGGAGAAGAGAAAGGAAAAGGCCAAGGTCCATTACTGAAAGAGAAAACAGCTCATGAGGCTATGGAAACAGGATGAAAAGAACACGTAAAGAAAATCAACGAATACACAGGGGTGATCAAGAACCATGGACTACTGGTCTGAGCCCAGTAGAGACTGTTTATTCCTCATGCTTGGCCTGGCCTGCCCTTCCTTCATCACTGCCCTGGATGTGGGGATCCAGGGGCAGCCATCCAGGGGACAAGACAGCCTGGGACTTAGGAAGCTGGGGGCACAGAAGGGACCTTAGTCACTGTTACAGTTTAAGAAAGGCCTGTCTTTTAAAAATTTACTTTACACAGCTCTAACGGTTGTGCAGACAAAATCTGTCTACAATCCACTGGTTCATGACAGAGTTTTTAAACACCAACAGTAGGAACAACTTTAGTTCCAATATTTGCACAAGTGAGCTGGAAAACTAATTGAAGGAGAACACCGAATTGTGAATGAGGCATCTGTTTCAACTTCCTACACGGTCATATATCATCCTCTGCAGCTGTTAGAGCGTGAGAGACGCCACGGGACAGCATGAGCCTAGTGTCGCACAGAGGCGTATACAGATGGAGACGGGAAAGACGTGTGCAACGAAGCGGTTAGAGGCGTCGCCCTTGTTGCTTCCCGGTATCTTGCGACCAGAGTTGAATAAAGTACAAGGAAGTAAGTAAATAAATAAATAAGCTTTGTTTTAAGCCCACCAAGTTTGCAGTAATTTGTTCCAGTGGCAGTAGGAAACTAATCGTCTCTAACTTCAGATGAGTCTGCAAACTCTCAGAAATTGTGGTGGAGAGACTTCAACCATGACTGTTATCAATTCCTCCCCTCCCTGTATGCACCGGCTGTTCTCCACATCAACAGGTAGAACCTATTTTCCGCGCCCCTTAAATCTGGGCTGGCCTCGTCACTTGCTCTGACCAACAGAGTAAGATGGAAGTGACACTGTGCCGATCCCAGGCCTGCCCTTTAAGCAGCTCCTGCTGGCTCCCTCTCGGTAGCCAGCTACCATGCACGGAGTCTGACTATCCTGAGACCAGCACGCTGTGAACGAGTCTGAGCTGTTCCAGGCATCCCAGCTGAGGCACCAGACAAAAGAACACAGAAACCATCTCCACGTGGAGAACTGCCCAGCTGAGCCTAGCCCAGAATACAGAATCACAGATAATACGTGGCTGTTCTTTTAAGCCACTGTTGTGGGTGGTTTGCCACCAACCAATAAGTAACTGAAACAATAATACTTTCTACGTGCCACTAGTAACTTCTCCCATTCCTTTACCTAGCTCTCTCTGCAGCTGAGCTTTGCCCCGACTTCAGAGATGTTCTGCCTCCTCCCACATATCTTCCATTGGCTTCAACCCTAAACTCCCCTACCATATGCATAGCTACAGTGACCTTTCTTAGAATTTCTCAGATTTACCCTTAGTGATCTAATCCCTTTCTGCCTCTTTCAAAATTTAATCTTTCTGTATGCTCAGTTACGGGCTCCTTTCTTTAGTCTACAGACACCCCCAGGTTGAACCCAATCCCTTTTCTTAAAATAACTCTTCAAGTTATTGCCCTGTTTCTTTCCTTTTTTACTTCTCACCTTTTGAGAATAGCCTACACATGTCATGTCCACATTTAATGCTCAGCCAGGTAGTGGGTTAAACCAGCTAAAGGACATGATAAGGATGGACCAGAGGCATGTGGGAGTGGGGCAGGGAGTACTGGGGAGGGAGGTCCATTATTTAAACAGGATCCAGTTGCCAATACCAGTCAGTGAAGTTGGGTACATGCCAAGAAGTTGGAGAAGCATCAGGTAGAGGACAAATCTGTAGGGATAAATGTACTGTACAGGTTGAGTCAAAGTCCCAGGGAAGCCATAGAGAGGGGATTCAGTCCAATTAACCCAGCAAGGAGGTGCAGAGTTGAATCCTCTATAACTTGGTTGTGCATGATTGCTCTTGTTCAGTAGACAGACAGGCCACTCTCTCACAGCAGAACTTGGCTTCCCCAGGCTTTCTACTCAGTAGTGAGAGCCCCATCCCTCTACTTAATGGACTACACTCAGAAAACAGTTAAGGCTAGCATGCCTACAACAAATCAACATTTCTAAATAAAATAACATTGACGTAACATTACCAAGTTAATTACTATGATTTTTCTCTTAAGGCATATTCATTTTGTGCAATACATAACCCAAAATCTACAAATCAGGTTTCCCAAAATAATAAATGCTAGTATTTGTGCATTCCATTAGTAGGGTGAAATTGTTAAGAGCATGTTCTTTGGAATAAGATTGTGTGGTATGCAGTCAAGTCCCTCAACCCAGAAACAAAACTCCACGTCTTAACGCTGGAAACTGTGAAGGTGTTATCTTACATGGCAAAGGGAAATTAAAGTTGCAGATAGAATTAAGATTGCTAATCAGCTGAACTTAAAATAGGGGTATTATCCTGGATTATACAGGTAGGCAATGTTATCACAAAGGCCCTTAAAAGCATACAAGGAAAGAAAGGGAGGAGGTGCGAGTGATGCAATGTGAGAAGGACTCAACTTGCCTTTGCTGGCTTTGAAGTTGGAGGAAAGGGGCCAGGAGCCAAGGAATGCAGGCAGCATCTAGAAGCTGGAAAAGGCAAGGAAACGAATTCTCCCCTGGAGCCTCCAAAAAGGAATGCAGCCCTGCTGACACCTTGATTCTAGTCCAGTGAGACCTTTGTCAGACTCGTGACCTATAGGAATATAATGAATTTGTATTGTTTCACCCGCTAAATTCGTGGCAATTTGTTATGGCAGCCGGAGAAAACTAATACTGACTACACTGTTCAAATCCTGACTATCATTTGTCACTGGTGGGACTTATGGAATGTTAATTAATTTTTCTATTCCTGTTTATTTATCTGTAAAATGAGACTAACGATACTATATACTTGAGGATTAAATGAGATAATACATATACCATTTAGAATAATGCCAGATACATAGTAAATGCTCAAGAAATGTTAAATATTGCTATTGTTGTTTTGTATTTACCTTCCTCTTTGATTTTTATCATGAGAGTTCACCTGAGAACCATACTGCAAATCATGTTTTTCCTACATCCATTTAAATAGCACAGGAAAAATGCCTACTAAATGTTTAACAGCTTTAAGATCCTGAATTGCCTGGAGTACCTTCTTAGGATGTTGTTTTCAGCTGTGAACATCTAACTCATCTTGCTCGTTTCTAACGTGCTAGAAGAAGCTGTGCTAACACCATATTTTAAAAGTACTTTCTTACTTCTTGAGGACTTAATTATAATGCTGCTGGTTGATGAGTTTGCATTTTAAGCCAAGACCCTGAAATAAACACAGTCATTTCAGTTCTTGATACAACCGAGTGAAAGTGCATTCTCTGATTAGCTTGTCAGCTTAAGGGTGCACCATGACGATGGGATAAAATTAACCACACTTGCCAATGACCTGACTCTCATTACAGATTTTGGCAGTTTCTGAACTTTTAATTCTTTTTGAAGTATACTGTGTTTGATATATTTGGTGTGTTTACAGTACATCTAGCCCTTTTATTTGAGAAATGTAATGTGTTTTCAGTATTTGATTAACTTAATTTACATTTTCAAAAGAGAAAAATTTTGTTAGGTACATAAAGTCCTTTTATTTTTAATAAGTTCTGAGATCCCCTAAGAGATCACAACCCTAAACAAAATCCATCTTCATGCATACAAAGCATAAAAATGAGCTGGTTTTGCATTAGTCTGAAGAGTCCCACCCTTATACTCTTAATGGTGATTAATAACAGGAAGCTCTTGTATTATGATTGACAGCAATATACATAAAAAAATACCACAGAGCATTGTTTAGAAAAGAGGTATTAGTCATGGACTACATCTTTGTTAATTTCAATGGTAGGTGAAAGAGAATGGATTGAGCTTTCTGGCTTGCCATTCAATCATTCATGTATTCATTCTTTCAACAAATGTTTGTTAAGCTCATGCAATGTTCCAGGAATTATGAATCTCCCTCAAAAGCTAAATCACATATTGTTTAGGAACATATATACATGTGATTAAATTGATTTTTAAAACCCACAAAATTTAGAAAAGTGTCACCTCTGGGAGAGGCAGAGATGGGATGCGCAAGGAGTATGCAGGTAATCCCAAAGGTATGGACGGTAGGTCCTCAGGTGTTTGTTCTATTATTATGTTTATACATACATATACTCTACTTACGTTCTTTTGGTGTATCAAATATTTATTTTAAAAAGAAACAACTAATTTCTGCTTTAAGGAGGTTGTAGCCTTCTGTGGTCACTTAGCTATTTCTTATATCTTGAACTGTAACCACAGTCTCTCACTCCTCCATGCTTAGAAGTCTGTCACCCCTTTTTACAGAAAATATCAAACTGTATGCACTTAAATTTTTAAAAAATTGTTAATTAAAGAGCATTATTAACTCATAAGTGATTGTCTATCCTGAATTCAGAGGTTCAAGGATCACTGCCACCTAATGAGAAGAGCGATGGCTGCACTTGGTTCTTGCTTGCTTGTTTCCTGCTGCTGGAACTCAAGGCAGGGTCAGCCCCTGGCACACCTCACGTCTAACACAGGGCTGAATAGTTGAAAAGTGTTTCTAGACCCATTTCTAGCACTAGCTCGTTGTGTGATCGTATACAAGTAACCAAATATTCTGTGGGGGTTTTTTAATATATATGTGGAATCTAGAAAACTGGTAAAGACGAACCTATTTGTAGGGCAGGAACAGAGATGTAGACATAGAGAACGGACATGTGGACACAGTGGGGGAAAGGGAGGGTGGGATGAATTGGGAGATTAGGATTGACATATACACACTACCATGCGTAAAATAGATAGCTAGTGGGAACCTGCTATAAAGCACAGGAAGCTCAGCTCTGTGCTCTGTGATGACCTAGATGGGTGGAAGGAGGGGTGGGGTGGGAGGGAGGTCCAAGAGAGAGGGGATATAGGTATACATACAGCTGATTCACTTCACTGTTCAGCATAAACTAACACAACATTGTAAAGCAATAAAAAAATACTATGATGAGTATTCTTATTACAAGTATGTGAATTTAATAAACATTTGTAAAGGAGTTTGTGCTTAATAATTCAATACAAATAATAAGATGCAAGAGCATAGTGTGGCACAAAAAAGGTAGATTTGTAGCCAGACAAGCTTGGGTTCAAACTTTGGCTCTGTTTGTTATTGTCTGTGTCATCTGTCAAGTAACTTCATTCTTTTGAACCTCTGTTTCTGCACCTATAAAATGGAATAATAATACTAGCCTCATAGGACTGTTGGAAAGATTAATTAAAATATGATAGTAGGGTTTTTGGAGGGATCAAGATGGTGGAGTAGAAGGACATGCTCTCACTCCCTCTTGCGAGAACACCAGAATCACAACTAGCTGCTGGACAAACATCAACAGGAAGACACTGGCACTCACCAAAAAAGATACCCCACATCCAAAGATGAAGGAGAAGCCACAATGAGATGGTAGGAGGGGTGCAATCACAGTAAAATCAAATCCCATAACTGGTGGGTGGGTGACTCACAGACTGGCGAACACTTATACCACAGAAGTCCACCCACTGGAGTGAAGGTTCTGAGCCCTGCATCAGGCTTACCAACCTGGGGGTCTGGCAACGGGAGGATGAATTCCTAGATAATCAGACTTTGAAGCCTAGTGGGAATTGATTGCAGGACTTCGACAGGACTGGGAGAAACAGAGACTCCATGCTTGGAGGGTACACACAATGTAGTGTGCGCATCGGGACCCCGGGGAAGGAGCAGTGACCCCAGGGGAGACTGAACCAGACCTACCTGCTAGTGTTGGAGGGTCTCCTGCAGAGGCGGGGGATGGCTTTGTTTTACCATGGGGACAAGGACACTGGCAGCAGAAGTTCTGGGAAGTACTGCTTGGCATGAGCCCTCCCAGAGTCTGTTATTAGCCCCACCAAAGAGCCCAGGTAGGCTCCAGTGTAGGGTTGCCTCAGGCCAAACAGCCAACAGGGAGGGAACCCAGCCCCACCCATCAACAGTCAAGCAGATTAAAGTTTTACTGAGCTCTGCCCACCAGAGCAACAGTCAGCTCTACCCACCACCAGTCGCTCCCATCAAGCCTCTTAGATAGCCTCATCCACCAGAAGGCAGACAGAAGAAGCAAGAAGAACTACAATCCTGCAGGCTGTGCAATAAAAACCACATTCAAAGAAAGACAGACAAGATGAAAAGGCAGAGGGCTATATACCAGATGAAGAAACAAGATAAAACCCCAGAAAAACAACTAAATGAAGTGGAGATAGGCAACCTTCCAGAAAAACAATTCAGAATAATGATAGTGAAGATGATCCAGGACCTCAGAAAAAGAATGGAGGCAAAGATCGAGAAGATGCAAGAAATATTTAACAAAGACCTAAAGGAATTAAAGAACAAACAAACAGAGATGAACAATAACTGAAATGAAAACTACACTAGATGGAATCAATAGCAGAAAAACTGAGGCAGAAGAACGGATAAGTGACCTGGAAGACAGAATGGTGGAATTCACTGGTGTGGAAGAGACTAAAGAAAAAAGAATGAAAAGAAATGAAGACAGTCTAAGAGACCCCTGGGACAACATTAAATGCAACAGCATTCACATTATGGGGGTCCCAGAAGGAGAAGAGAGAGAGGAAGGACCAGAGAAAATATTTGAGGAGATTATAGTCAAAAACTTCCCTAATATGGGAAAGGAAATAGCCACCCAGGTCCAGGAAGTGCAGAGAGTCCCATACAGGATAAACCCAAGGAGAAACACGCTGAGACACAGAGTAATCAAATTGGCAAAAATTAAAGACAAAGAAAAATTATTGAAAGCAGCAAGGGAAAAATGACAAACGACATACAAGGGGACTCCAATAAGGTTAACAGCTGATTTCTCAGCAGAAACTCTACAAGCCAGAAGGGAGTGGCATGATATACTTAAAGTGATGATAGGGAAGAACCTACAACCAAGATTACTCTACTGGGCAAGGATCTCATTCAGATTTGATGGAGAAATCGAAAGCTTTACAGACAAGCAAAAGCTAAGAAAATTCAGCACCACCAAACCAACTCTACAACAAATGCTAAAGGAACTTCTCTAAGTGGAAAACACAAGAGAAGAAAAGGACCTACAAAAACAAACCCAAAACAATTAAGAAAATGGTCATAGGAACATACATATTGATAATTACCTTAAACATGAATGGATTAAATACTCCAACCAAAAGATACAGGCTTGCTGAATGGATACAGAAACAAGATCCATATATATACTGTCTACAAGAGACCCAATTCAGACCCAGGGACACATACAGACTGAAAGTGAGGGGATGGAAAAACATATTCCATGCAAAGGGAAATCAAAAGACAGCTGGAGTAGCAATACCCATATCAGACAAGACAGACTTTAAAATAAAGAATGTTACAAGAGACAAGGAACGACACTACATAATGATCAATGGATCAATCCAAGAAGAATATATAACAATTATAAATATATATGCACCCAACATAGGAGCACCTCAATACATAAGGCAACTGCTAACAGCTATCAAAGAGGAAATCGACAGTAACACAAAAAAAGTGGGGGACTTTAACACCTCACTTACACCAATGGAAAGATCATTCAAAATGAAAATAAATAAGGAAACAGAAGCTTTAAATGGCACAATAGACCAGATAGATTTAATTGATATTTATAGGAAATTCCATCCAAAAATAGCAGATAACACTTCCTTTTCAAGTGCGCACAGAACATTCTCCAGGATAGATCACATCTTGGGTGACAAATCAAGCATCGGTAAATTTAAAAAAATTGAAATCATATCAAGCATCTTTTCTGACCGCAACGCTATGAGATTAGAAATCAATTACAGGGAAAAAAATGGAAAAAAACACAAACACATAGAGGCTAAACAATACGTTACTGAATAAGCAAGAGATCGCTGAAGAAATCAAAGAGGAAGTCAAAAAATACCTAGAGAAAAATGACAATGAAAACACAACAATCCAAAACCTATAGGATGCAGCAAAAGCAGTTCTAGGAGGGAATCTTATAGCTATACAAGCCTACCTCAAGAAACAAGAAAAATCTCAAGTAAACAATCTAACCTTACACCTAAAGGAACTAGAGAAAGAAGAAAAAACAAAACCCAAAGTTAGCAGAAGGAAAGAAATCATAAAGATCAGAGTAAAAATAAATGAAATAGAAACAAAGAAAACAATAGCAAAGATCAATAAGACTAAAAGCTGGTTCTTTGAGAAGATAAACAAAATTGATAAACCATTAGCCAGACTCATCAAGAAAAAGAGGGACAGGACTCAAATCAATAAAATTAGTAATGAAAAAGGAGAAGTTACAACAGACACTGCAGAAATACAAAGCATTCTAAGAGACTACTACAAGCAACTCTGTGCCAATAAAATGGACAACCTGGAAGAAATGGACAAATTCTTAGAAAGGTGTAACCTTCCAAGACTGAACCAGGAAGAAACAGAAAATATGAACAGACCAATCACAAGTAATGAAATTGAAACTGTGATTAAAAATCTTCCAACAAACAAAAGTCCAGGACCAGATGGTTTCACAGGTGAATTCTATCAAACATTTAGAGACAAGCTAACACCCATCCTTCTCAAACTCTTCCAAAAAATTGCAGGGGAACGAACACACCCAAACACATTATATGAGGCCACCATCACCCTGATACCAAAACCAGACAAAGATACTACAAAAAAAGAAAATTACAGACCAATATCACTGATGAAGATAGATACAAAAATCCTGAACAAAATATTAGCAAACAGAATCCAACAACACATTAAAAGGATCATACACCACGATCAAGTGGGATTTATCCCAGGGATGAAAGGATTCTTCAATGTACGCAAATCAATCAATGTGATACACCATATTAACAAATTGAAGAAGAAAAACCATGTGATCATCTCAATAGATGCAGAAAAAGCTTTTGACAAAATTCAACACTCACTTATGATAAAAACTTTCCAGAAAGTGGACACAGAGGGAACCTGCCTCAACATAATAAAGGCCATATACGACAAACCCACAGCAAACATCATTCTCAATGGTGAAAAAATTAAGCATTTCCTTTAAGATCAGGAACGAGACAAGGATGTCCACTCTCACCACTATTATTCAACATAGTTTTGGAAGTCCTAGCCATTGCAATCAGAGAAGAAAAAGAAATAAAAGGAATACAAACTGGAAAAGAATAAGTAAAACTGTCACTGTTTGCAGATGACATGATACTATACATAGAGAATCCTAAGAATGCCACCAGAAAACTACTAGAGCTAATCAATGAATTTGCTAATGTTGCAGGATACAAAATTAATGCACAGAAATCCCTTGCATTCCTATACACTAATGGTGAAAAATATGAAATAGAAATTAAGGAAACACTCTCATTTACCACTGCAACAAAAAGAATAAAATACCTAAGAAGAAACCTACCTAGGGAGACAAAAGACCTGTATGCAGAAAAATATAAGACACTGATGAAAGAAATTAAAGATGATACCAACAGATGGAGAGACATATCATGTTCTTGGATTGGAAGAATCAATATTGTGAAAATGACTATACTACCCAAAGCATTCTACAGATTCAATGCAATCCCTATCAAATTACCAATGGCATTTTCCACAGAACTAGAACAAATCATCTTAAAATTTGTATGGAGACACAAAAGACGCCGAATAGCCAAAGCAATCTTGAGGGAGAAAAACGGAGCTGGAGGAATCAGACTCCCTGACTTCAGACTATACTACAAAGCTACAGTAATCAAGACAATATGGTACTGGCACAAAAACAGAAACAGAGATCAATGGAACAAGATAGAAAGCCCAGAGATAAACCAACGGACATATGGTCAACTAATCTATGACAAAGGAGGCAAAGATATACAATGGAGAAAAGACAGTCTCTTCAATAAGTGGTGCTGGGAAAACTGGGCAGCTACATGTAAAAGAATGAAATTAGAACACTCCCTAACACCATACACAAAATAAACTCAAAATGGATTAAAGACCTAAATGTAAGACTGGACACTATAAAACACTTAGAGGAAAACATAGGAAGAACACTCTTTGACATAAATCACAGCAAGATCTTTTCTGATCCACGTCCTAGAGTAATGGGAAAAAAACCAAAAATAAACAAATGAGACCTAATGAAACTTAAAAGCTTTTGTACAGCTAAGGAAACCACAAACAAGATGAAAAGACAACCCTCAGAATGGGAGAAAATATTTGCAAATGAATCAATGGACAAAGGATTAATCCTCAAAATATATAAGCAGCTCATGCAGCTCAATATTAAACAAACAACCCAATCCAAAAATGGGCAGAAGACCTAAATAGACATTTCTTCAAAGGAGACATACAGATGGCAAAGAAGCACATGAAAAGCTGCTCAACATCACTAATTATTAGAGAAATGCAAATCAAAACTACAGTGAGGTATCACCTCACACCAGTTAGAATGGGCATCATCAGAAAATCTACAAACATCAAATGCTGGAAAGGGTGCAGAGAAAAAGGAACCCTCTTGCACTGTTGGTGGGAATATAAATTGATACAGCCACTATGGAGAACAGTATGGAGGTTCATTAAAAAATGAAAAATAGAAATACCACATGATCCAGCAATCCCACTACTGGGCATATACCCAGAGAAAACCATAATTCAAAAAAAGACACATGCACACCAATGTTCATTGCAGCACTATTTACAATAGCCAGGTCATGGAAAAAACCTACATGCCCATTAACAGACGAATGGATAAAGAAGATGTGGTACATATATACAATGGAATATTACTCAGCCATAAAAAGGAACGAAACTGAGTCATTTGTTGAGACATGGATGGATCTAGAGACTGTCATACACAGTGAAGTAAGTCAGAAAGAGAAAAATATCGTACGTTAACACACGTATGTGGAACCTAGAAAAATGGTACAGATGAACCATTTGGCAGGGCAGAAGTTGAGACACAGATATAGAGAACAAATGTATGGACACCAAGTGGGGAAAGCCATAGTGGGGTGGGGATGGTGGTGTGTTGAATTGGGTGATTGGATTGACATGTATACACTGATGTGTATAAAATTGATGACTAATAAGAACCTGCAGTATAAAAAAACAAACAAACAAAATAACTAATACTAATCTTTCTCTGGGTTATTTATATGGAAATAGGTTAATATAAATGTTTCAGACATTACATAAAATTTCTAAAAATCTTGTATGTTCTGGTATAATGTTATAAGTTATAATTCTAGTTATTACTTTAAAATGTATATCTCAGAAATTACTAAATTTCCTTGTCAATTGCATTATTATGAACTTTCATCAAATCTTTAACCGTGGTCATTTTTAAGTCTTTTGTCATTTACAGACATTTCTGGGTCTACTCTGATGCTTTTGCAAATATGTTCCTATAAAAGGGTTTCATCTTCAAGGAATTCATGGAAAAGACTCTGACAAGTACAGGTTTCTAGTAACTGACTATACTGATGAACTGAATGAATAAGCATTTTCAGAACTCTAATGGAAAACTGATGAATTCATAAAAGTGCTAACAAAAGATCAAGGTTAAAAAAAATTAATTGCATGGGATTGAATGAACTGATTAGGATGATTATAATTTTTGTGACTTTCTGTTTGAACAAAAAAAAAATCCCACAAGGACTCAGAGGCAAAAAATATAGAAATCAATTTTCACTGCAAAGTAAAGGAGCTGTTACAGCAGAGGATTACTGGAAGGAATGTCAATATTACGGCATAGTATAAGTGTGTTTCGTGTTTCGTAATTGCAATCATTGTCGCTTTTGTTGTTGTCATCCATTTATAATCCTTGGTGTCAGTTTATTTATCTCTTGAAAAAATAAAATATAGTGTGTGTGTGTGAAAAAAAAAAGTCATATAGAACAGCCAGACCTGCATGAAATTGTGAGGTCACTAATATTTTCCTTTCTTTCACAAATTTCTCTTCAGTGGAATACCAGTTCCTCACTTGGAACTATTGCCCTGGAACCATTACTTAACCTCTGTGAGCTTGTTACCTTACATGTACATTAGAGATAATGCCTATTCATAAAGCTGTTGGAAAAATTACAGGACAAACGTAAGTCCTTGCTTCATAGTAGTTGATGAAGAGCATTTTTTTCTTCCTTCCTCTCTTTAAGGCAATATGGTTTCTTAGTCTCTTACATTCTACTTCTATGAAAACAGGAAAAATAACTCAACCTAACTTCCTTTTTGATGAAACAAATTTATATCATTTTCCAAAAATATTTCTGTTATTTTATTCTAAAATAAAAATTATGATGACTATAAAAACAAAAGAAAAAGAGCCTATTGTTGACAGCCCAGATTGTCCTAAAATGTAATTCCATCAAGAGAGTGATGGATTTAAACGTGGGCAGCCTAGTTATATTCAACCTATTTTGTAGTAAAAGATGATGCAGGACTGTACAAGTATATGTTATATATTCCATGGAGAACTGGATATGTGAATTTTTCAACATAATCTATCATCTCTACTAGGAGATCATCATTGAAAGTCAGGAAATATGCCACCGGCTGAGTTCTTAATATAAGCCAGTCACTGATTACTTACTATACCTTCTCTCTTTTGATCCTCACAGCCTTGCCCTGGGTTATTACCCTTTCAGAAGGGTTAAGGGATTACACTAAGTCACACAGATAAAAGGTGTTCGGTGCATTTCTAGTGCAAGCCTGATTCTAATAACCAGTTCCTGCCCAACATGCAAAACTTGTTCTTAAGATGTTGGTCTAAATTCCATACTTACAGATAAGGACATTAATGTCTATACTCAGTTTTTTCCAAGAGATGGTTTACCCTTTTAATAATCCTCCCTGCACAATAAAACCATACATGTGTGTAAATTTCTTCTTAAACCCCAGTTTCTAAAAGAAAGGATAGCTTATTACTTTGGCTACTGAGCATTACGCATTGGGTTTTCTAACCCTGTTTAGAAAAATTCCTAGGCACGCGTCTTCCAGCTGTGGGAGAAAGAGCAGGGTGACAAGTCAGTGATGTGTTCTAGTTCCTGCTCTGATAAGAATGACTTTGGGGCTTCTCTGGTGGCGCAGTGTTTGAGAGTCCGCCTGCCGATGCAGGGGACACGGGTTCGTGACCCGGTCCGGGAGGATCCCACATGTCGCGGAGCGGCTGGGCCCGTGAGCCATGGCCGCTGAGCCTGCGCGTCCGGAGCCTG